>NC_134360.1:235459081-235621581 GCF_048569485.1 Anomaloglossus baeobatrachus | reverse complement strand
GATAGATAAATAGATAGATAGATAGAGGGATAGAGGGATAGAGGGATAGATAGATAGAGGGATAGATAGATAGATAGATAGATAGATGGATAGATAGATAGAGGGATAGATAGATAGATAGATAGATAGATAGCTAGAGGGATAGATAGATAGATAGATAGATAGATAGAAAGATAGATAGAGGGAAAGAGGGATAGAGGGATAGATAGATAGATAGATAGATAGAGGGATAGAGGGATAGATAGATAGATAGATACATAGATAGATAGATAGAGGGATAGATAGATAGATAGATAGAGGGATAGATAGAGGGATAGATAGATAGATAGATAGATAGATAGAGGGATAGATAGATAGATAGAATGAATGAACTTTTTAAAATTATTCACACCACATTTATCAAAGTGATGCACAATATTTGATACATTTATCGCAGCCTATATTACTACCATTTCTTACTCCACTTTTTACGTTATGGCGAGCAATATTTTGGCAACAAAACTATGACACAAAACCCTTATACCTGACCCCCAATAGAGTGAACGCTGCAGCTGTTGGTGAAGAATTCTTGACATTTGCTTTCTGCTTCTTCTTTCCTCAGATATTCGGACATTTTTTTTTAGTTTTCATCGCATTTTCCTAGGTTTTCTCCACCTGGCCTCTCGGCACAGATCTTGGCTCCAGTCCAGGAGATGGTAGAACGGGGGCTTCAGTGTGGGAGAATAAGACCCTTGTTATGACTTGGAAGTTTGCATTACTAGAAATAGCTCTGTCAATATTGTCGTAAAGGGGCTTAAAATAGTCCCATTGACTTGAGCTAAATGTCTGCGTCCGCCCGCAGCTGGCTCATTAACTTCGCCATCCTCGCAGGTGTAAATGTCCGTGTTTGGATAGAAAGTGTCAGATTATTCTTCAGATCTTGAAGCTCAAACCAAAAAAATTCAAATTCCGAAGACGCAGGTTCAAAGACGATTATAGAAATTCTCGCGCTGTTCGATTGAGACAGATTGTGGCGTTATATCACAAGTAATCACTTTTATCTGCCAGTGTAAAAGTGTGGGAGTGCATGAGATCACACGTGTACATGGCTGTGTCATGCAAGCCCACAATGAGGTAACATCGTAACCTGTGTTTTTACCAAAAACTATTGGACAACCTTTTTCAAAAGTTTGCCTTTTCTGATCTGCAAAAATAAAAAGTGCGCTCCATAGTGTAAAACCAAATGACAAAATACAGTTTGTAATAAGTGTATGCTCACCCCGTCGGTGCAAAGGCACAACACTGAGGAAGAACGTGAGGTTGGATAACCAAATCTCCTGTACGGCAGTTTTTCCACCTGTAAAACCAATTAGGGTCAAATTGCTGGTAGGCGCAAAAGAAGGATAAGAAGATCGCTGCCAATAAGTGTAACCAGAGGGATGTGTGGCGCCCTGGACAAGTCAAGGGCCACAGGTAACAACACACACACACACACACACACCCTCAGCAGTTTCACAGCAGTCATCCCCAGTGAGACCTGATTTCTTCCTCGGGTTCAGACAGACACACCAGGTGAGCGGAGTTAGGCAGATGGGCACGCCCACCGAGGAGTTTAGCTGGCCTGAGGCAGGAAACAAGCCCAGACAAGTCCAGGCAGAGAAAGAGAGAGGAGGTCTGCAGAGAGGCAGACGCAGACTGGGGCCTAGGGCCCTCATGTAGCAGTCAGGCAGACGGTAGTGGCCGTCTGCGAGAGCCGGGAAGACAGTCTGGTGGAACCGTAGGTAGCCGGGGCTGGGCGGTGGCCCACCGGTACTGAACCGGGGAGCCAGCTGGAAACCGGAGCGCAGGAGGAGCGTACGGAAGGTGCAGGAAAGGACTTACATTACCAACCTGGGGTCAGGGGAAAAACACCGCAGCCGTCTGTGGGACCCGTCCTTCCAGCCGTTTGTTTTACTGGAGACTCTGTGTTTATCATTGGCTGAGTGAGTACCACCGTGCCGTGCGGCACAGCGCTGCCCCCGCGACCCTGCACCTCACCAGGCCCCGTAACCCGCCTGCCATCCATCCCTACCCCATCACCGGGCCCCGGGACAACCAACCCCCTACCCACAGAGGGGAGAACTAACATCAAAGCTGCTCCCTGTCATCGCTCCCGGGATCCCCGTCCAGAGCAGCGGTGGTGTCACCAATATCACCACAACCGTGGGTGGCGTCACGGACAATATCCAATTCCCTCAATCAAATCCCCTTTTCACTCACGGGCGAGGAACGCCGCTCGAGTCCCCGGGATCCGGCCCACCGCTCGAGCCACCACCGAGCAGCGGCAGCAGCAGTCGGACCCGAGCAGTGGAAGAGCGCAGCGTCCCCTCCTCCGCCCGCGACAACTTGGCGTCACGAACAGGATCTTACTGCTCTGCCGTCTGGTAGAGGTGCGCCTTGTTACCGCCGGAGGTGTCCGGCCGAAAAATTGGAGAAGCCGCTATCTTGGGCGCGAAAAATTCCCGCTCGAGCGTCTTCCCGAGAAGTGGAGGCGCGGAAGCCAAAACCCCGCCCCTGTAGAGGAGGTGCCAGAGAGACACTAAGGGGGGGGGCGGATGGCGTCCGGCCGCATGTGAACCGAGGCTGTGGAAGCAGGGACGCCAGGACTCTGCCAGTATTTGGTTCCTGGAACACCGCTGCACGATATGTCCCGTCCGTCCGGCACCGCTGATGACGACGGCTCCGGAAGTCCGCCCGGCCGCAACGGCAGCGAAGCACCCATCCCGTTAAGGAATCTGGGCCCGTTCTTGGACTGGGGTCAAGGGGTGCTGCCCACTTCTTAGGGGCAGCATCAGGGCCAGGTTGTTTGGGTGGGTGACTGAAGGACCCGTTCCGTTGCCGTTATTAAAAGTGTTATGCCTCTCGTAAGGGAAGTTGTATAAAAAAAAAAAATGCATGCGTGAAAATGTTTTAAAATGTTTTATCTTTTTCAGTTTGTGAAAATAAAACCGGTGATGGACGGGCAGCCCGCGGACGGTCTGCATTTTACTAAGGGGGAATGTGGCGCCCTGGACAAGCCAAGGGCCACAGGTAACAACACACATACACTTCCCCACCCTCAGCAGTTCACAGCAGTCATCCCCAGTGAGACCTAATTTCTTCCTCGGGCTCAGACAGACACACCAGGTGGGCGGAGTCAGGCAGATGGACACGCCCACCGAGGAGTTTAGCTGGCCTGAGGCAGGAAACAAGGCCAGACAGAGAAAGAGAGAGGAGGTCTGCAGAGAGGCAGACGCAGACTGGGGCCTAGGTTGGACCCTAGGGCCCTCGTGTAGCAGTCAGGCAGACGGTAGTGGCCGTCTGCGAGAGCCGGGAAGACAGTCTGGTGGAACCGTAGGTAGCCGGGGCTGGGCGGTGGCCCACCGGTACTGAACCGGGGAGCCAGCTGGAAACCGAAGCGCAGGAGGAGCGTACGGAAGGTGCAGGAAAGGACTTACATTACCAACCTGGGGTCAGGGGAAAAACACCGCAGCCGTCTGTGGGACCCGTCCATCCAGCCGTTTGTTTTACCTGAGACTCTGTGTTTATAATTGGCTGAGTGAGTACCACCGTGCCGTGCGGCACAGCGCTGCCCCCGCGACCCTGCCACCACCGAGCAGCGGCAGCAGCAGCCGGACCCGAGCAGTGGGAGAGCGCAGCGTCCCCTCCTCCGCCCGCGACAGATGCAAAAAATATATTGAGTTAAAGCAAGCAGCATGTTTCCAAGCCAATGAAGATGCCCGAAAAAGAAATCTGATCAGTTTCGAAACGTGGTGGGTTTTAATTAATAAGAAAAATAATTTTTGCAATCCTCTGGTTACTCTCACTGACAGCGTTCCTCTGATCACTAATTTCTAATCTGCTGACTTTCTAAATGTTCATAAACCCCTTCAACCACCAAAATCCCATCTATGATAATTGTCACGATTCTCTGTGCAGAGCATCTTGCTTTTGGAGATGCTCTGCGGGACTTACTGATCTGGTAGTGTGTCTATTCCTTTGTGCAGAGCATCTTATCTTACCTTTGGAGATGCTCTATGGCGCCGTTTTTGATTGTGATCTAGCAACTTGGATACTACACAGAAGTCCAGGCTGGTTCTGGGAGGTGCTAGTTACTCAGCTGCTTTATCTTCCAGGTAATTGCTCAGGCTTCTTTACTGAGCATGCTCCCCCAGAACTCTGCCAGTTGTATTCTCTGGCTCTGCTGTGTTGCTGTAGTTTGTGTGTCTGCTTTTTCTGATTTTGGTATTCTGACCCTGGACTGTTAGGCTATGTGCCCACGGGAGCTTTTTGCTGCGGAGTTTGCCGCGGAAAACCTGCGGATTTATCTCGATTTTCCAGATAAATCTGCAGGTTCTAGCATGTACAGGCACTCCCCATGTTACCCTATGGGACATGGGGAGTGTCTGTGTCCACACTGCGGAAAGTGCAGCTGCGGAATGTCCTGCGGAGATCCCTCAGCCGCACCTAACTGCATGTCAATTATTCATGCGGATTTACTTGCAGAGATCCCGGCCCTCCGCTATGGAGATAGAGGCTGGGACGTCCGCAGGTAAATCGTGTGAAACTCCGCATGTTTCCCGCAGCTATTCCGCTGGAATCTCGCAGCTAAAAATAGCTGCGGATGCCGGCGGGCAGCTGCGGGAAACATGCGGCCGTACCTGCGGATACATCCGCAGGTACGAGCGTTCCGTGGGCACATGGCCTAATTGGACACCTCTTTGCCTGCTCCCTATTCCTGTTGTTTTTCTCCGGTTGTTGACCTCGGACCATTATCTGACCACGTCTCTGTCTGCTCCCTGAATCTATACACATTCTCCTGGAATTCTGACCCTCGGCCTGTGACCTGACTCGTCCCTGTTTACAAAACAAAAAAAAACCTAAAAGCCTCTAGAACATAAAATTTATTTAAATATTATTAAAATAGTAACATTAAGTAATGATACATCAGGACCATACCTATTAATGAAGTCACAGACCAATGTCATAACAAGGTGCATAAAGACCCACGGTGAGGTCCTAAATTGGGCAGTAAGCAAAGATGAGTGTGTGCGCTCGTGTCACTTCTACTGAAAAAAACAGTAAGGCTACACAGGTATTTGAATATTTAGGGACCAGAGCTTAGAATTCCCTAAACTTGCCCCTGCCTGTCAACGGAGGTTTTAATTCACCTGTTTTGGCTGCCCCCTTTCCTCGGCGGCTAGCCCTCAAAAGCCCTTGCCACTATCATATGAGTTCCAGTACCACCACCGAGTGCAAAGTGCTGAAAGATTTGTCACACAGTCATTTGTCCAGCTTAGGCTACGTTCACACATCAGTTTTTTTCCATCAGGCACAATCCGGAAAAAAACGGATAAAACGGATCCGGCGCCGGATCCGTTTTATCCCGATTGATTTGTATTAGCGCCGGATTGTGCCTAATGACCTTGCGTTGCATCCGACTTTTGATGATGGATCCAGCGTAATTACTCAATGCGATGGCCGGATGGAACGTTTCATTGAACGTTTTTTGTCTCTGAAAAAAAACCGTATCGCGCCGAATCCGGCGTGATTTACAATGGGAGCCTATGGACGCCGGATCCAGCATGATCCGGCGTGATTTACAATGGAATCCTTTGGACGCTGGATCCGGCGCGATGCGGCAAAAAACGGATGCGGCCGCCGGATCCGTTTTTTTAAACTGAGCATGCTCCAATTTATTGTAAAAAACAGATCCAGCAAAAAAAACGGATGCAAAAACGGATGCACCAGATCTGTTTTTGACGGATCCGGTATACCGGATACGTCAAAAAAAAGGATCCGGCGCATCCGTTTTTGCATATTCTGCGCCGGATCTGTTGCATCAGGCACACGCCGGATTGTGCCTGATGCCAAAAAACTGATGTGTGAACATAGCTTAGATACAGAATGGACACGTATGGTCAGAAGTCAGTCCCACCCATATGTATGATTGGGCCTTTAAGGATCTGACACATCACAAGTCTCCTCTCTATATCCCCTGATAAACCCTGGAAATGCTGGGGGGAAACGTGTCGGGATAAAGCAACTATCCTAGCAGATAAGCAACTAGGATCCTATAATAATGTAAAAAAGAGGAGAGGGAGGAGGGAGATGTAGCTGCAGCTTTTATTAAAACAGCAGAAGGGGGAGTGGAAAACAATAAAAGGAAACATATGATCTTAGCTCTTACATCCCATCAGGAAAAGTCTGCACAGTGAGTGAAAGAAACGGTCCCCAAATCTGCAAGTTACTCACATTTTTTGTTACACTACATTAATACACAGTGACAGCTGTGTAAAGAAACATTGTGGATAGAAGCAGTCATTACCGCCCTCATTTGGGTGGGGTTTACGCATTTTTTTGTATAAAGCAGCGTTTTTCGTTTTATGAGTGTTTTTGTAAGAAATAAGGAAAAGTGCACAAACAGAGGGGGACTTGGGAATGCAGAACCGCGTGGAGCCAGTGGTATGTCAGACTCCCAGATATTTTTAATCTGTGATATTTTTATTTGACAGATTATTTATTTCTCATTTTTCCAATCTGTGTGTTTAGAGGAGTCTGAGAACATTGATGACAAATCCAAGTTGTTCTGGTTTAGTGCATTCTGCAAAATGATATCTCAAGTTGTCAGAAACAGAGCATGTGTTCAGGGGCGTAAATCATATCCCGGCGTAACATTAAAATATCCCACCACACTGGCTCCATCTTCCTTCCATACTGCATGATACCAATCACAACTCCAACTGTATTAATATCACCCTCCATATTGATAAATATATTTTCATTTGGAGTGTTAGTGCAGTGAACCTCCTGTAATCTGGCATCCAGTAATCCGGAGAGTCTGATAATCTGGTCCTTGATTTTAGCAGAGAACAGAATTAGGAAATGATTCTCTAGTTTGATATCTCATTTTGTGTTGCCTTTATACTGCATTTTATGCACTTTACTGAACCATCCGATAATCTAGAATAGTTGATAATCCAGTAATATCAATATCACATCCCACTGGTGACAGATCAAAGAAATATCACTGTAAATCCACGTTTGATACAGTTTTATAAAATGCTTACTGATTCAACCACTTTCCATTTTTAAGAACTCTGGTATCAGAGAATGTAGATTATTGATTACAACATCGTTACTTTTGACAGCTAAGGGTTTGTTACACTTGCATTTTACAAGGAATGGACGAGTGCAATCCGATAAAACATCAGATTGCACTCGCACCAGTGTAAAATCATTGGGCAGAGTCCATTTGCGATTGATTTCTCATGCCATATCGGCCTAAGAAATGAATCGCAGCATGCTGTGTTTGGCAGCAATTCTCAGCTCACACGCACCCATACAAGTCTATGGGAGCGTGTGAAACATCACACTGCACTCACATGTCATCTGATTGCAGTGTGATGTACACAGAGACAGGCCGCGGAGGAGATGGGATAAAGTGTTCCCTTCCTCTTCTCCGCAGCTGTGATCCGATCGCAAGATCAGATCACAGTGGCATGACCCTCGGCTGACGCTCGCAGCAGTGGGTCATTAGCATAACACTTCCGATGCTCTCACATCACAAGCTATACACAAGTGGAACCGTACCTTAAGAGTTTGTTACACTTGTATCCAGTCTAGAAAATACTTTGTGAGCGAAACAGCCTGGACTATAGACTGATACATTTTACCTGCACTGATACATTGTATCAAATTATTAGGACATAAAAGAGTAGTAAGTGATGAGTATAGCTCAGAGATAACAATTGTTACAATTAGCTGTGCAAATTATTAGGTCCAGGGGGGACATATGTGCAATAAAGGGGCCCAAGAAGTAAGGGGGCCACTACCACCTGCAAAGCTGGAGGAATTGTGCATTATGATGATTTATCCATCTGCACCGCGTCCATATATTGTTATTGCACAGTGCTCCCAACAGTCCCATAGAAGATGAATGGAGCGGTGTTATTGTGTCCCATTCTAGAAGTTATCAGTCATCATACTATAAATGAAGAAAAGTGATAGCTTTTTACTTCCGTAATGCCCCCTTAAGATATTCTGGGCTTTGTGTGATTTTCTGGATTCCAGGATGATATATTTTACTGATACATTGTAACAAGCACTGGCGGACACAAACCGAAAAGGGCCCCTGTGCAAGAACAATATGTGGGCCCTTTATAGCCCAAGAGCTTATCAAAAAGCACAATGCCACCTGCTTTGGAGGTAGGCGTGGGCCCCTCTACCATTTGGGCCCTGAAGCGGTTGCTCCAATGATATGTCCACCCAAGGTATCAAGCAATACAGGCAAGATAGAACAAAGTGTTTCGCTGACAAAGGATTGTCTAGAATGGATACAATAGTAGCAAATCATTCACGGTATATTTGCAGACCATGCTGGGAGCTGTAGTTCAGCAGCAGCCGCTGGGCCTGACACTTTCCCATGCTTGCTCACAGGACGATGCCACTGTACCACAATTATCATTACTCTCCCCCTTGTTCCATATATCATTGTTTTTACCATCTGGTTCCCAGCAGTTCAGCGCCGTGCGGCGATTAATACAGCGCAGCTCTGAATGATCCGTGACAGGTGCATGTCTTCCAATAGACGGGTCCTCCCATCCTAATTACTGCATTTTACATTGGACAATTAATGTTCTGGGTATAATTACAGTAATAAACCAAATATTGTGCGGAGGGGAAAGACCTGAGGAACAGGAAGAGTGGACCGGGATGTCAATACTCAAAAAAATGCATTCAGTGCTCTGTCCCTCTATGTGCACGGAAAAGCTGCTGGGAGGGAAGCCTGCAATGAATTATACTTGTGGTCTGAAGCATGGCTGATCTGAAGCAGCTGCCTGCCCAGTGCTGGTGCCCACAGTCATACAGACATGATTTATATTCTTATTTCCACAACGCCCTCTAGTGGCTGCAGCGGGTATAAGGGTAAGGGTTTGAAGAAAGTTTCTAAACTGCAGAATGGAATGACAGGGGGTGGATCTGGCCCTGCATGATTGGCTGGACATCATTTTTAGACAGATCCACTGATGAGCTTATGTCTTTCTGCATTTGTCACATATCTTGGGAGTTTAGCAAAACTTGGGGGTCACCCTGCGAAGCCCTAGCACTAAAGAGGACAGCAGATTTTGCAATAAAAAATATTTGCATAAACTATTCCAGGTACCACATACAGTACAGACCAAACGTTTGGACACACCTTCTCATTCAAAGAGTTTTCTTTATTTTCAGGACTGTAGATTCAAATTGAAGGCATCAAAACTATGAATTAAAACACGTGGAATGAAATACTTAAAAAGTGTGAAACAACTGAAAATATGTCTTATATTCTAGGTTCTTCAAAGTAGCCACCTTTTGCTTTGATTACTGCTTTGCTCACTCTTGGCATTCTCTTGATGAGCTTCAAGAGGTAGTCACCGGAAAAGGTTTTCCAACAGTCTTGAAGGAGTTCCCAGAGATGCTTAGCACTTGTTGGCCCTTTTGCCTTCACTCTGCGGTCCAGCTCACCCCAAACCATCTTGATTGGGTTCAGGTCTGGTGACTGTGGAGGCCAGGTCATCTGGTGTAGCACCCCATCACTCTCCTTCTTAGTCAGATAGCCCTTACACAGCCTGGAGGTGTGTTTGGGGTCATTGCCCTGTTGAAAAATAAATGATGGTCCAACTAAACGCAAACCGGATGGAATAGCACGCCGCTGCAAGATGCTGTGGTAGCCATGCTGGTTCTGTATGCCTTCAATTTTGAATAAATCCCAAACAGTGTCACCAGCAAAGCCCCCCACACCATCACACCTCCTCCTCCATGCTTCACGGTGGGAACCAGGCACATAGAGTCCATCCGTTCACCTTTTCTACAAAGACACGGTGGTTGGATCCAAAGATCTCAAATTTGGACTCATCAGACCAAAGCACAGATTTCAACTGTTCTAATGTCCATTCCTTGTGTTCTTTAGCCCAAACAAGTCTCTTCTGCTTGTTGCCTGTCCTTAGCAGTGGTTTCCTAGCAGCTATTTTACCATGAAGGCCTGCTGCACAAAGTCTCCTCTTAACAGTTGTTTTAGAGATGAGAAGGTGTGTCCAAACTTTTGGTCTGTACTGTATTTGGCATAAATTTAGCCAATAGACTGGGCAGACTGACTATATGGGTATTATAGAAGAGCCGGAGAGCTCAAGGTCAAAGTGGCCACCAGACCAAGGTGACAATGGTGGCCATCATTGTCATTAGTAAAGGGCCCAGGGTGTTCATTGCTCGCAGCCAGATTATGCCCAGTCCACAACTATGGGATACCTGAAACTTTGCATGGGAGAGTCCAGAACTCCCATCAAACACATCAAAAACTGAATCTAGCACCGTCCGCCCCAATTTTAGGGACGTTCCCTGCACTCTCTCCTACATGGCAGCTCCAGATACCTGACACTGATGAATGGACATGTCTGTACCAACTTTTAACGGAAAACTTCCAGTGAAGTTTGTCATTTCTTTTCTCTGGAAGGATCATGAATATTTTTGGTTGGTGAGAGAGTAAACTGCAGGTTGTTCTCAAATCCAGCAAAGACAGAAAGTAACTGAAAGAGAAGGTTACACTCTGCTTCCAAGGTCGTTGCAGTGTTAATTTATATGATTAGATCTGTCCTTGATTCTTCCTGTTCTCTGGATGCAGCCTGCAGTGTAAAGAATGGAGGTTTTAATTCTGGTTGCCATGACTATATCTTTTGATATATTTAAAATATATCCTGTACCATTTTTTAACAATATTTAATAAACAAGTTTTTGAATGAAATTTATTAAAGGGAATCTGTCAGCAGGTTTTTGCTCCCCCATCTGTAGAGACAGATCCCCTGATTCCAGCGATGTGCCACTAAGGCTAGTTTCACACATCCGTCTTTTCCCCGTATCCGGCGCACTCCAGTACAGTGTGATAGAGTACAATGGCAGTGCGGCAACTTCCGGGTCACATGCTCCGGTCACATGACAGCATGTGACTGGAGCTTGTTGCACTGCCATTGTACTGTATACAGTGTACTGGAGTGCGCCGTCTCCACCAATCCGGCGACAGCCAGATGTGTGAAACAGCCCTTACTGAGCTGTTTGCTGTCATTTTGATACAATCATTGTTTTCTCTGCTGCAGATCTAGCAGTTATCCAGAGCTCATGAATATGCTGGACTACCTGCAGCATGCTAAGTAGTCCTGTAATGATAATCTACTGCTGATTAATCAGTGATTTTATCAACACAACACTAAGCAGCCCAGTAAGGCCAGTTTCACACATCCTTCTTTTTGCCGGTTTCGCGGATCCGGCGCGCTCCCGTACAGTGAATACAGTACAATGACAGCGCAACAAGCGTCAGTCACGTGCTGTCTTGTGACCGGCGCATGTGACCCGGAAGTTACAGCGCTGTCATTGTACTGTATTCACTGTACGGGAGCGCGCCGGATCCGCGAAACCGACAAAAAGAAGGATGTGTGAAACTGGCCTAAGTGACACATCGCTGGAATCTGGACCTCTGTCTCTACATTATGCTGCTCTCAGTATAGGTGGCAAAAACCTGGTGACAGATTCTCCTTTAAGAACCACCTTTTATTTGCCAAACTTTACAAAGCAGAACACTGGAAAACGTAGCACATTTATTAAGAGGGGCACGGATAAATTGGGCGCAACAGTATCTGTCTGCAGACCACAAAATTATTGTAAAAATGTGGTCTGCTACATAATTTGTGATTTATTTATCCTACTTCTCGTAATAAAAATTATAACCTCCACCTACACCCACCCCACAGCACATTCCATTTTAGTATACCCACTGGAATTTGGAATTTTCTGCAAGCTGCAGTGTATTTGCACAATACAAAAGTGTGTGGGGGGGGGTGCAATTTTGGATGTCGGAACAGATAGTTTTGGCAAAGTTAAAAAAAAAGTCCAACTTTGGTAGAAAGACTGGTTATAGGTAGAAAATACAAAAGTGCACATAGTGCAGATATAATAATAATAATTATTCATTTATATAGCACTATTAATTCCACAGCACTTTACATACATTGGCAACACTGTCCCCATTGGGGCTCACAATCTAGAGTCCCTATCTGTATGTCTTTGGAGTGTGGGAGGAAACCGGAGTACCCAGACTAAACACGCAAACACGGGGAGAACATACAAACTCCTTGCAGATGTTGTCCTTGGTGGGATTTGAACTGAGGACCCCAGCACTGCAATGCTAACCACTGAGCCACCGTGCCGCCCTAATCTAGGAGATAGGTCATACCAGGCAATAGAGCATACAGTAAAAACTCCTGGTAGCACTTTAGTGACCAAGGAAACCCCCCAGAGTCATAAAATCCTTCCAGGGTAAGAGATAACCATAAGGTGCCCATACACACCTGACCTGCTGAATGAGGTGGGCCTGAATAAATCGCAGCATTTGCCAGTCTGATCTGATTCATAGACCAGGCTCATGTATATTAAGACAGATAACTCCAGCACCCATCCACTATGCAGACAAGTGCACAGAGCTGAACGCAGACACAGTCTTATCCACAATTTCAGGATGTGATCGATACAATAAATTCATCTGTGGCTGCCCCTGATCTCTCCAAATGACATATGTAGGATGAAATATGGTTCCAAATCCATGGAGGAACATGTTCTCTTTTTAGGAACATAAACATGTCACACCAAACTTTGCTTTTTCTTTCCAAATATTTTGAGTTTATAGCATAGAATAAACTTTCTTGAAACTTTTTGAGGATTTATTGTCTCCTATAGGAAGGGCTTGTAGTATAAATCCGACCTGTAGGTGTCACTCTTGCAGCTGATGTCCATTCAAAGACTTGAATAAATGCAGTTATAGTGACTTTGAAAAGTTAACTAATGAGTGTCCATGACTACTTCTCCCAGATAGAGACCACTGTCCTATACTATAATTAACATATTCCCACCTTGCACTTTATTCCATAGAAGCAGAATATACTCTAATGTTTTCTCCAATTCCCCAATTTTGCCATAAGCTCTTTCCTTAATGCCCATATACTCAGGGGAAATCATACTATTGGTAAAATCTGATGCCAAGGAGGTAACAGGGCCAACTGTCACTTACAAGTAGCATTATTATTATTATTATTATTATTATTATTATTATTATTATTATTACATGTAAAATCCCGGGCTAACCCAATACATTGCTAATCATTACTGAAGAATTAGAGTTGGAGGGTTCACTCTGAGATGAGATACTGAAGATCCAGGGGCCCCTATACTTTTCTGGGCCCTTTACTATCTGTATTCACCCTGCAGAGATTTCAATCTAAAGAACAGTGTGAAATGCAGAAATATATTTTTATTATTATTATATTATAGTTCTAGATTCAAGATTTGCACTTATCAGTCATTTATAACCTATCCTAAGGATACACCATAGGGTTGGAATTACCCCTGCAGCTTTTTGTGACAATTTTGATGCAGTTTGATGATGTAGATCCAGAAGAAACAAGTCTAAGTCCTGCCTTTTTAATTCTCATTGCTTTGGCTTTTTATCAAAACCTGCTGTGTGACTCCATCCTCAATATTAAAAAGTATGGCAACCTTGTAGTGAAAATTCCTTTTAACTAAAATTGTTTCTGCAATTTAGGATTTATTTATACAATAAAAAAGAAAGCACCTTTTGCCTTCTATAACCTCAGTGTTGCACTGATTCTGCACCTTTTGCCTTCTATATCCTCAGTGTTGCACTGATTCTGCACCTTTTGCCTTCTATAACCTCAGTGTTGCGCTGATTCTGCACCTTTTGCCTTCTATAACCTCAGCGTTGCACTGATTCTGCACCTTTTGCCTTCTATAACCTGTGTTGCACTGATTCTGCACCTTTTGCCTTCTATAACCTGTGTTGCATTGATTCTGCCCCTTTTTGACTTCTATAACCTCAGTATTGCACTGATTCTGCACCTTTTGCCTCCTATAACCTCAGTGTTGCACTGATTCTGCACCTTTTGCCTTCTATAACCTCAGCGTTGCACTGATTCTGCACCTTTTGACTTCTATAACCTCAGTGTTGCACTGATTCTGCACCTTTTGCCTCCTATAACCTCAGTGTTGCACTGATTCTGCACCTTTTGCCTTCTATAACCTCAGTGTTGCACTGATTCTGCACCTTTTGTCTTCTATAACCTCAGTGTTGCACTGATTCTGCCCCTTTTTGACTTCTATAACCTCAGCATTGCACTGATTCTGCCCCTTTTTGACTTCTATAACCTCAGCGTTGCACTGATTCTGCACCTTTTGGCTTCTATAACCTCAGTGTTGCACTGATTCTGCACCTTTTGCCTTCTATAACCTCAGTGTTGCACTGATTCTGCACCTTTTGCCTTCTATAACCTCAGTGTTGCACTGATTCTGCACCTTTTGCCTTCTATAACCTCAGTGTTGCACTGATTCTGCACCTTTTGCCTTCTATAACCTCAGTGTTGCACTGATTCTGCACCTTTTGTCTTCTATAACCTCAGTGTTGCACTTATTCTGCACCTTTTGCCTTCTATAACATGTGTTGCACTGATTCTGCACCTTTTGCCTTCTATAACCTCAGTGTTGCACTGATTCTGCACCTTTTGCCTTCTATAACCTCAGTGTTGCACTTATTCTGCACCTTTTGCCTTCTATAACCTCAGTGCTGCACTGATTCTGTCGGGAGAGTTTCTAACCCTTATCTCAGGACTGTTATCTGACTTCTTCTGAGCTCCTGACAACTGATTTATGACCACATGAAGTAAACTGGATTTGATGGTCATAAATAAAATGAGTGGAGATCATAAGGGAGAAAAGAGTTATAAACTGTCCCCTTAGAAGGAGCTGCAGATAGCAATAGACAGTGCAATCAATACAGAGAATATACTAAGCAAAATGATGCAAAAATACATGCACGTGAGTAAAAAATGGTTCCTAAAGGGTTTCAGATCCTATAAATAAGTGTAAATTAGATAAAGCCCTAGCTGGATTGCACTTAGTATAAATAGACAATATGGAGGAGGATAATTGGGGACAAAATGCTTCTCTTCCCAAATTCATCAAAATTTCTTTTTTCCTGGTTCGCACAGTCTTTCACTTCTTAGAGCAGTAGTTTGTGCTGAGGAGCTGCTCTTCCCACCCAGACTGAGGTCACAAAGTATCAATTGTCGGCGAAGGTGATAGCTCCAGCTCTTCTGCCTTCTCCTTCCATGTCACCCCTTATTTATCCCCCTCTGCCTGCCATGCCTGGATCAGTCCCAGTGGGGAGCCACTTCTGCTCTGGTCATACTGCACATTTCTGCCTTGTATTTTATTTTTTCATTGCAGTATTTTTGTCCTGACCAGTCCAGAGCTGTGACCCGGAGGCTACAGAGTTTGCTGATTTTACTGTCCCACTGTCTAAATTGTTGGGTCATCTGCTGCTCACTCAGCTAAATCCTCTACAGTGAAACAGATCCAGTCCCCAAAAGAACAAACCCATCAATCATGAGTCCAATCTCTACTGCCTCCGACAAACACTGCAAGGGCTGCAATGCTGGGGCTAGTTTTGCATAGGAGGTATATATATATATATATATATATATATATATATATATATATATATATATAAATATATAAATATAACACACAGGTAAATAGTACATGTGTGTGTATATACACACCCGTATATTTGTATACCTACACTATTTGTTTATAAATAAATGCACTCTGCAATATACTTAGATCCTAGCAATCTACTATCTATCTATTTATCATCTATCTATTATCTATCTGTCTGTCTATATCAAATATATAGTATCTTATATACTACTACCCCCAGCATTGGAACCCTTGTAGTGATCGTCCCTGCGACATTTACTTTGCACTCTAATGCAGCACGAACTTTTTTTTTAGTGATTTTCTCCTGTCATTAACTTGTCTTCACAATTATTCTCAGTCTTTGCATTATCTACACTAATTCAATATCACCTTCTTGCATGCTCTAATTATACAAAAATAGCGTCCAGATTTGCAGGATATAAGACATCAAGCCCTTCCCCAATTATTCGGAGCATTTTATGGCTCTAGTTCGTTCTATTCGTTCACATTTCTGTTGCCAATAAGAAAAGAACCTAAGAACAGGACTCGAATTTGTAGCAGAACTGATAGAACCATAATATTATACAGGATGTTATATAACATTGTATGATGACATCAAAGATGATTAATAAGGAAATGGGCATTATATATAAATAATGCAGGCAGATAATGATAATTCCCCCGGTGGATAGCTTGCTGCTTTTACTGTGTATATTAAAAAAATATGTTATCATAATTGGTACAGGGAATATAGTCTTATTTTAATTGGGTTATATCAGTATTTATTAGATATACATGTAAATTTGTATTTTTATACATATATATTCATTTTATTTATGTCATTATTATTATTATTTTGAACACATCATATTTAATTTATTTGTGTACTTATTGTAACTATTGTATGCATCCTTATAGTTATAATAATTATAATGATACTTGTCATAATCCTTCATAGCTATCGTAAGCAATACTTATTATTGGTATTATTATACTTAACATTATTGTTAATTATATTTATAATATATTATTATAATTATATATTATAATGTCAGAACTATAATCATTATTATTATTTTACCAGTGAAATGTACCTCATTGACTTGTAATCTCCTATAATAATCCCAGATCAACTGATATAAACTGTAAATAACCATATTAAAATAAAATAATAGTTGTAATAGTTGTAATAGTCAGTAACACTGACCCTTGGGGACGTTTTCTCCTTCTTTTATGCCTCCTTCTGTGTAATGCTGTATTACCGGGTTATCGGGTTACTATCTCTATTGCATTCCCAGTATACAGAATAAAGAACCATGAATGTTGAGGGCACATCCTCATGATATATATATATATATATATATATATATATATATATATATATATATATATATATATATATATATACATATACATACATATATATATATATATATATAATGTATGTGTATATATATATATATATATATATATATATATGTATATATATATATATATATATATATATATGCTCTCCCTACCATACAATACACCCATACGCTGTAATGGTTTGGAGAGCAGACAGGTCATAGTTCACCTCTGTATATAGTGAGATTGTTTGATATGTTCAGTCCAGAGAACACTCAGATCTCTGTAAAATTATAATAAACTGATATATACACAGTCTTCACCTGCTGACAAGAGGCTAATGTCCAATGTTGGCGCAATCTACCCTCTAAAATGCACCAGGCAGACTATTAGGTTAATGCTATATGTAATGACTGGAAGCAAAATACTTGTTAGGTGGTGGATACATCACTGATAATCAATATGTTATTATTATTATTATTATTATTATTAATAATAATAATAATAATAATAATAATAAAAAATATTGTGATCATGAAAATATGTGATATATTATTATATGAACTAGAAATTGATAGAAGTCTAGCATTTATGTCTACCCCTTGATAATGAAGAATGTGCTATTATTTTTAATAACTGAAGCCCCTCTCCTTGATAATGACTTAAGTTCCACCCCTGCCAATAACTGAAGCCCCTTCTCCCTTGATATTGCTGAACCCTCACTCCTTGATAACTGTAGCCACACCCTCTGATAACTAAAGTCCCTCCTCAGATAATGACTGAGCCCCCCATGATTATTGAAGCCCCTTCCCCTGATAATAACTGAAGCCATTCCCCCGATGACTAAGCCCCCTCCCCCATGATGATTGAAGACCCTTCCCCTGAGAATGACTGAGCCTCCAACCCCACCCCTATGATGACTGAAGCCCCTTCCCCTGATAACTGAAGCCCCACCCCTAATAGCTGAAGCTCCTCCCCTAACAATGACTGAGCCCTTCTTCCTGATAATAAATGAAGACCCCCCTCCTTGATAATAACTGAAACCCCACCCCCTGATAACTGAAACCACTCCCCCTTATAATAACTGAAGCCCCACCCCTTCATAATGACTGAAGCTCCATTCTGACATAACTATCCACTATACCTAGGCTTAAGTTATATCCATTTCATAATTATCTTGGGATAATGAGATAATTTTTATTTACAGGTAAGACTAAGAAGTTATTTAAACCATCTGGATTTGTATATTGCTAGTATTCATAGTACCCAATGAAACTATTATATTGACTGCACATTACAGAGTAACATCTGTTGAATATCTATTACATTTTATATTAATTATTATTATTATTATGTATAATATGAAAAATATATAGTTTTCGGAGAAGCCAAATCTTACAAGGTGCATTTAAAGAGGTTGTCCACTACTTTAACATTAATGGCCCATCCTTATGATGGTCATCAATCCCTGATTGGCCGGGATTGAAACCCAGGACCCCGCCCATAAGCCCATAAGCCGTTTCCAATGTTGGCGGCGGCAGCCAGTGGCCGGAAATGCTCAGTTTTGGAGCTGCCCCTTCTGATAGTAGCTACGGCTGGGTACTGCACAACGCCTCCTTTTGATTTGAATGGGAGGCGGATGTGCAGTACCTGGCTGCAGCCGCTATAGGTTGATGGGACATCTCCATAACTGAGCATTTCCGAACACAGCCAGCTTTGAGAACTGCTGATCAGCAGGGGTGTTGGGTGTCAGACTCTAGACTATCAGACATTGATGACCTATCCTAAAGGCTGCTTTACACCAGACAATCTATCGTGCGATAGATCGTCGGGGTCACGGTTTTTGTGACGCACATCCGGCATCGCTGGCGATACTGGCCTGTGTGACACCTCCTAGCGACTCAGTATCGTTCACAAATCGTGAGTCGTGTACTGCTCGCTAGGTTCTATAATATTGTTTAAATTAGTTGTTCATCGTTTCCAGGGTAGCACACGTCGCTCCGTGTGACACCCCGGGAACGATGAACAGCAGCTCACCTGCGTCACGCGGCCGCCGCCGGCTATGTGAAGGAAGGAGGTGGGCGGGATGTTTACGTCCCGCTCATCTCCGCCCCTCTGCTTCCATTGGCCGGCGGCCATGTGACGTCGCTGTGACGCCGAACGTCCCTCCCACTCCAGGAAGTGGACGTTCGCCGCCCACAGCATGGTCGCACAAGAGGTAAGTAGTACGTGTGACGGGGGTTACTGACTTTGTGCGACACGGGCAGCGATTTGCCCGTGATGCAAAAAGGACAGGGGCGGGTACGATCGATTGTGAAATTGCACAATCGGTCGTACCGTGTCAAGCAGCCTTAAGGATAGGACCTCTTTAAGAGAAGAAATGGTACAGACAAGGAGACAGGGTGCAAGCAAAAGCAGAAAGGGTTTATTCAAGAGAGATATGGTGTAGGTATAGGGAAGCTGGGTGTAACAGGAGCAGCAGAGAGAGAGGATGCAGGCAGATAGAAGCTGGGTGTAAACAGGAGCAGCAAGGAGATAGACGATGCAGGCAGATAGAAGCTCGGTGTAAACAGGAGCAGCAAGGAGAGAGAGAGGCTGCAGACAGAGGGAAGCTGGGTGTAAACAGGAGCAGCAAGGAGAGAGAGAGAGGCTGCAGACTGAGGGAAGCTGGGTGTAAACAGGAGCAGCAAGGAGAGAGAGAGGATGCAGGCAGATGGAAGCTGGGTGTAAACAGGAGCAGCAAGGAGAGAGAGAGAGGCTGCAGGCAGAGGGAAAGAGGGAAGCTGGGTGTAACAGGAGCAGCAGAGAGTGCAGGCAGATGGAAGCTGGGTGTAAACAGGAGCAGCAAGGAGAGAGAGAGAGGGTGCAGGCAGAGGGAAAGAGGGAAGCTGGGTGTAACAGGAGCAGCAGAGAGAAAGAGGGTGCAGGCAGATGGAAGCTGGGTGTAAACAGGAGCAGCAAGGAGAGAGAGACGGTGCAGGCAGAGGGAAGCTGTGTGTAACCAGAAGCAGCAGAGGCTGCAGGCAGAGGGAAGCTGGGTGTTAACAGGAGCAGCAGAGAGAGAAAGGGTGGAGGCAGAGGAAATCTGGGTGTAATGGGAGCAGCAGAGAGAGGGTGCAGGCAGATGGAAGCTGAGTGAAACAGGAGCAGCAGAGAGGGAGAGGGTGCAGGCAGAAGGAACCTGGGTGTAAACAGGAGCAGTAGAGAAAGAGAGAGAGAGAGGGGGGGTGCAGGCAGAGGGGTGAGATAGGAGCAGCAGAGAAATAGTGGAGGCAGAGGGAAGCTAGGTGTAACAACAACAGCAGAGAGAGAGGGTGCAGGCAGAGGGAGGCTGGGTGTAACAAGCAGGATTGAGAGAGGGTGCAAACAGAGGAAAACTGGGTGTAAACAGGAGCAGCAGAGAGCGAAAGGTTGTAGGCAGAAGGAAGCTGAGTATAGGAGGAAAAAGGCAGCAGCTCTGTGGCCACCTAGTGTCAATGCAGGGTGCAGGCAGAGGTAACCTCGGTGGAACAGGAGCAGGCAGCATCTCTGTGGCCACCCAGTGTCAGTGCAGGGTGCAGAGCCCACTGGCAGGAGAGCTCTGACCAGTGTTAGCTGCTTTTGCTCTGGGGCAGGACTGAGCTTTCTGTGTATACTGCAGCTTTGTCCATAGAGGCTGCTCTTGCTCTCCTGGATAGGCTTGTGCCCTTGCCCTGCCTGGCAGTGACTCACTCCACGCAGATCGACCCCCCAGCTGCTCCCTGAAACGCCCCCGGATCAGTGCACTGAGCTAAGGAACAGACTGCCCTATGGTAAGCAGAGCTGTTCACTAAAGCTGGATGTAGCAGAGTTGAGCAAGATTCAGGGACGTAAGTACTGCTGTATAGCCGATCTCACCCGCAGCTGTGCACCTGATGCCCGGATCCTGCCGCACAAGGGACCCATCCACGCGTGAAGCTGCCTGGGATGTGTGGGGAAACCTTCGTGTTATCTGCAGCCTCCAGCACTGGTGTGGATCCTCCCTAATAATAAGCTAGTTATAAAGTATCCTGCAAGGTGAGCGCTGCCAATCTCTGCGTGCCCCTGGCACCGGGCACAAATAGGGCAGGCTGGATTGCTGGAGCTCGGGGGGCTTCCTGAGGGGTCGATCAGGGCTTTGCTTTAATTGTAAAGATTAATTCAGTAATTACAGAGACTGGGAACTGAAGTCCCAGGGAGATATTGATCGCAGGAGAAGTTATCTGTGCCCAGGAGTCAGTGGCCATAATGCATTTAGAATAGGAAGCTGCTCTAATTATATATATAAATATGTATATACAAATGTAGCAGAACTGATCAGATAATTGTGGAATATGTCTGCAGGTAAAGCTGATGCAATACCTACATTAACCCATGCACTTCCAACAAATTCAGCTCTGCTGCATCTGGATAATAATTGTGGGGGGGGGGGGGGGGTGAAGGGGGTGCTGGTATTAGGTTGTCAAAGATAATATTGTTGCGTATATATAGTTTTATCTCTTACAATCCTTCTTATTACATTTCTTAACATTAGAGTCCGTAATAAAACTTAATGTAAAATGTAACATTGGGGGCAAAAACAGCCAATAATGGGGTCCTAGAAGATGTCTCCTTTGAGTCACTGTGTGTCTGGTGGGCAGGCGTTCCAGCAGATACATTTGGGGATGGGGGAGGGGGGGGGGGTCTTGTATTCTTGCATTTATAATCTTATTTACAACAGATTTATTCTGTTTCCAGGTTTCCTGAATCTGCACCAATTGCTACATTCCTATAAGTTTTGTTGTACATCCTTATATTTTTCGCAGTATATATGCATATGTATATATATCTCTTTAATATACTATATATGTGATATATCACAGTATATATCATATATGTTGCATATATATATATATATATATATATATATATATATTATATATATATATATATATATATATGTATATATGTATACAGTGTGTGTGTATATATATATATATATATATATATTATTTTTATTATTTGTTTATTTTAATATTGACATTCAAAGTGTCCTATTTTCTGGCATATCAGCACTAATTCATATCGCACTCACACGGATTGTATCACATCTAGGGCAAGTCTTTCACTATCAAGCTAAAGGAGAGGATTTTTTTTTTTACTGGTAAAAGCACAGAATTAATTGTTCAATAAAATGAATTTTAAAACATTGTTCCTTTTGTGTTTCTTTTGCTTCTGTTGTATTTAGTGACCAGACAAACATAGAGAACTTGTATCACAATGTGCTGGAATTATTAGTTCTAGGCCTGAAATGAACTTGTGCAAAACGTATGGAAAGAATAAAAAATAATGACCACTAGTGATGGGAGAATAGTAGCTATTCGTGTTTGGATAATGCTTACGAAATAACGAGTATTATTCCAGTATTCCTCATGATAACAAAAATGCTCAGATTCCCCATTGTCTTTCATTAGGTTTATTATTCGCGACAAATACCAAATACCAGAATAGTGCTTTGGGAATCTTTACAAATAATCCGAATATATATATAGTTACTATTCGCCTGTCACTAATGATCATTGTTTAACCTAAGTGCAATACATATACACAGCTAACAACATAGAGCCACTGATATATTAGAGATGCTAGGTACATTGTTATCTCTGGGCCCGGGAAAAAGATTTATATTTCTATTTTCAAAGAAAAGTTACAATTATTTACATATACACTACTCACAAAAAAGTTCGGGTTATTTGGCTTTTTGGTGAAATTTATGTAAAACGTAAAAAGTTCACAGTACAGTGATATTTTATCATGACAGTCGGGCATTTAAGTAAGAGCATGTAGTGGGGATTTCCTCATCTCAAACAATTTATTGAAAAAAAAGCCAACACCAGTGGTGGGTATACCGCCCCAAAATGTCAATGTCTCAATAACGTGTCATGTGGCCTTGAGCAACAACTCCAGCTGACAATGACGCCTCCTGCTGGTTACCAATGGAGGTTTTGTCTGCGGAAACATGGCATCCCACTCTTCTTGAAGGACGGCCCTCAGGTCATTGAGGTTTTGGGGTACAGAGTTTCGGCCTCTACACGGCGACTCAGCTTATCCGATAGGCTTTCTATGGGATTCCAATCTGGAGAAAATGACGGCTGCTCCATCTGAGGTCCCCCAGTCTCCAGCAGCCGTTCCCGAATGATGTGAATTCGATGAGGTGGAGCATTGTGGTCCATGACATTAGGCTGGTGGTGTTCATGCAGAGGCACAATGACTGGATTAATGATGTTAATCCAGAAGTCGGGGCTGTCATTGTACCATTGTACCAGTGTAGAACCGTTCTGTACTGACTAGACACATCACCACCACCAAAGGCTCGTCTGGTAACAACAGTGGCTGATGTGTAGAGCTTTCCTTGACATCTCCATCATCGTTGGCGGCCATCATTTTTGCTCAGTAAGAATCGACTTTAATCAGTGACCAGCACTGAGGCCACTAGTCCCTCAGCCAGCGTAAACAATGCCTGTGTCTGGTGGTGTGGTCAGGTGCCTTGCAGATTGTCTAGTACCTAGACAATGTTGATGTAAACGGTTTCAAATAGTCTTACGTGACACTTGGGAGCTTCTAACCTCCCTTAAATGTGCCTGGGTTTGTGTGGCATTCATCATCTGACTCCAAAGGGCATTGTTCACAATGAAACGGTAGTCAGTGTGAGATGTGACCAAAAGACGTCCACTTCTCTGCCTTTCTAGGATTCTTCCAGTCTCTCTGTGTCTCTGTACAACCTGCTGGTGACACTCTGTCACACTGTGAGCTCAGTGGCCACTTTCGTCTGAGAACATCCTGTTTGAAACCTCACAATGGCGCGGTGCTGATGATCAATCATTAGGTGTTGTCTTGGTCTCATGATGACAAAATGTGACCAGCAGATGAAGAGGATGGTTTAATACAAATTCTAATTGAGCCTTGAAATTTATTGGGTGATTCACGGACTAAACACTTGTTGTGAATTCTGTCATTAAAGGCAACCAGTCAGCAGATTTGGTGACTATAAGCTGCGGCCACCACCAGTGGGCTCTTATATACAGCATTCTAACATGCTATACATAAGAGCTCATGACGCTGTGTAGAACGTAAAAATCACTTTATAATACTCACCTAAACAATCGCCGCGGTGGAGTTGGGTCATATGAGCGTCTCCGTTCTCTGGTGCCGGCGCCTCTTTCAGCCATCTTCGTCCTCCTTCTGAAGCCTGTATGCATGACACGTCCTACATCATACACACTCGCCGGTCCCACGCAGTCGCACTACAATACTTTGATCTGCCGTGCTCAGGACAGATCAACAGGACAGATCAAAGTGCGCCTGCGCAGGACCTCAATGCCGGCGAGTGTGGATGACGTAGGACGTATCATGCACCCCAGCTTCAGAAGAAGGATGACAAAGATGGCCGAAAGAGGAGGCGCCAGTACCAGAGAACGGAGACGCCCATATGACCCAACTCCACTGCAGCGACCGTTTGGGTAAGTATTATAAAGTGATTTTTACGTTCTACAGAGTGGCCTGGGCTCTTATATACAGCATGTGGTGGCCGCAGGTTATAGGCCCCAAATCTGGTGACAGGTTCCCTTTAAGCTCCTATTAGAACAAGTTGTGCAAAAAGTCCTGAAACATTGAACAGTTGGACATGAGTATCCAAAAGATTAGACAAGTCACATCAAGGTCATCTGAAAAGATGAGAGGGCATTACAGGGTCATCCTGAAATGTCACCCAAAAGCCAAATATCCCTAACTTTTAGTGAGCATTGTATATCAGGATAATAATAATAATAATAAATAATATATTGTAACGTGTGTTCTACATGGGGCTGCCAGTTACTTACACTAGATTCTAGTTTGGACCTACAAACTAGGTAACTCCAAAAAAGTAAAATGGCACTTTCAGCTTTACTACATATATGCAATACATTTTGTTTTTTTACAGTGAACCTGTGTATCTAATAGAAAGATATTATATGTATATATATATATATATATATATATATATATATATATATATATATATATATATAAAATATATGTAATATATATATACTGTATATATATATATGTATATATAAATATACATATACAGTGTATATATATATATACAGTACTGTGTATATATATGTATATATATGCATATACAGTGTATATATATACATATATATATATATATATATATATATATACAGTATATATATATACATACAGTATATATAGTCAGTCTGTCATATTTGTCTAATTTCTATCAATGATGCACCTTAAATCTCATGGGCTGGAATGCAAAATCGCCAACATTATCCCCAATTTTAATGGGTCTTTCATTATATTTTGTTTCTAATATGGACCAAGAGGACCTTTAGGGACCCCCTAGGCTCCGGGGCAAAGGTTTAACAAGTCCCAGCAGCTATCTATCTATGCCATGTTTAGATTTCTACCAATTAAGTAACTCTGACATTTAAATTCTCTAAAAATATTCCTATTCCACTTTGCTAAGTTCCTGACAGAAGTGACAGGTCTGCCCTGGGCTGTCCGGTGACTGTGCTCCTGTCATTGACTGTGTACAGGCCGGAGCAGACTTTTGCTGGGTGTCTGTGTGGTTTTCTGCCAATTTGCCAGTTAGTCATTGTGCCTGTGAGCCAAACTTTCACTCCCTCTAATTTACTGAATCACAGCACAGTTTATTTAACTGAGGTTTGATCTTCACAATGATTAATCCATATTTACGCCTTCAAACAAACTAATCTGTAATAGCACAAAGGTCTCTGACGGGGGAAAGAGTCCAGTGCAGAACAATGATGACCTGACAGCAACTCCAGAGCTCGGCTATGGCAGGAGGAACTACTCCTGCCCTGTGGATGAAGGCGACAAGAACTAATATAATGTATCCACATCTTATAAGGAGCAACCTCATGCGGAGCAATAGCGCAGTTTGAAATTCCGGCAGGCTAAGAAGCCACAATGTGCAAACAAAGAGCAATCCGAACCTCCCAACAAGTGCTTGCCTCTATCCCAAACTCTATAGATCATGGCTAGAGTCGAAGAATAATGCAGTTACACTAGTTTTCTGCAGTTGTATTTATCAAGTGCTTCCTAAGAAATAGTAGGGTGAAACTATGTGATAAACGTTAATTAAAAAATGTAAAAACATAGGTGGTAAAAACTGGTGCAGCTCAATAGGTACATTATTATTATTATTATTTATTATTATAGCGCCATTTATTCCATGGCGCTTTACAAGTGAAAGAGGGTATATGTAGAACAATCATTAACAGTACAAAACAGACTGGTACAGGAGGAGAGAGGACCCTGCCCGCGAGGGCTCACAGTCTACAGGGGGAGAGAGGACCCTGCCCGCGAGGGCTCACAGACTACAATAGGAGAGAGGACACTGCCCGTGAGGGCTCACAGTCTACAGGAGGAGAGAGGACCCTGCCCGCGAGGGCTCACAGTCTACAGGGGGAGAGAGGACCCTGCCCGCGAGGGCTCACAGTCTACAGGGGGAGAGAGGACCCTGCCCGCGAGGGCTCACAGTCTACAGGGGGAGAGAGGACCCTGCCCGCGAGGGCTCACAGATTACAGGGGGAGAGAAGACCCTGCCCGTGAGGGCTCACAGTCTACAGGGGGAGAGAGGACCCTGCCCGCGAGGGCTCACAGTCTACAGGGGGAGAGAGGACCCTGCCCGCGAGGGCTCACAGTCTACAGGGGGAGAGAGGACCCTGCCTGCGAGGGCTCACAGTCGACAGGGGGAGAGAGGACCCTGCCCGCGAGGGCTCACAGTCTACAGGGGGAGAGAGGACCCTGCCCGCGAGGGCTCACAGTCTACAGGGGGAGAGAGGACCCTGCCCGCGAGGGCTCACAGTCGACAGGGAATGGGTGATGGCACATTGTATTCTTCAGCTGTCATGCACCTTGTTGTTTTTATGATACAGTCACCAATACTCCAGTATTAGTAAATAGGCCAAGGGTGATAATAATATGATGCCATTGCCTGACATGGGACTGCCGTTAAATCTCAAGGCTACATTTCCACATAGAGAAATGCTGCATATTCACTTGCAAAAATCCAGCTGCATTTTACAGTGCCAGTGTAGTATTTTAAGAAATCTGATGATGCACATGCTGCAATAAGTATCTGCGTTGAGCTGCGGGGAAAGGATCCGCCACGTCTATTTATGCTGCGGATGTTGCGATGCACATACTAATGTCATGAACCCCGCTCTACAACTTTTTGGACAGTTGCTACTTTTTAGAAGAGTCTCCTGACAATACTTGCCCTGTTGGAACCCCTAGGGAACCCTGGCACTAAGTATTTGATTCCCTGCAGCGCCACCATAGAAGAAATGAGGTATTACATATAGCATATTCAGCTCGATGGGTTGTCTGCATAATACAGGACAATACAGATCATCCAGAGAGAGAGATAAGAATCCTATCAGCCTCCTAACCTGGTACATATACCCAAAGGGCGAGATGGCACAGCCTGCAGGGAGGCAAATGGAGCCCAAGGGGGCATAACTATTGATCTCTAGTCTGTGTACTTTACTCTGTTGTATATAGTCTGTATACGGCGTCATAGACGTCTATGGGTGCTTGATTATCACCCCATAGCATTTAGAAGTTACAAGATGTATTAAAGGGGTTGTGCCAAGGTCAAAACGTATCACCTATCCATCTCAGGGTTGATGGTTGAGTAATCGCACTGCCACGATATTTACATTAACCCTAGAACGCGCAACCATAGAAAACAAGTAACCTGTTGCCATTGTATGTAAAGCGCTGTGGAATTAATAGCGCTATATAAATGAATAAATATTATTATATTATATTATATTATATAACCTAGCAGGCCTGTGAGGCTCCAGGTATGCGTTCTAGGGTTAATGTTATCATGATCGGTGGAGGCTCCGGCGGTTAAATCCCCAACAATCAGACACTTATCTCGTCTCCTCTGGACTGGTGATCAGTTGTGATCTTCTGACAACCCTTTTAATATCCCATGTGCATAGTCACACATAGCAGTTTTGCATATCTGTATATATAAAGCAGAATATCTGTGTGTGGAGCCCGGTGAATACAAAACCACAGTTTTCACCCGATTTGAGTGAAATTTTGCACGGCCCGCCTTTAACAACAGACTAAAAATACCGTGAACAGTAAAACTCAAAATCTCCCCCCTTCACAATATTTGGCCCCACGAATTTAGGTGCTATAGAAATAAAAAAAAAATGGGTATCTGTGTTAAATGCCAAACCACAGTTTTAGCCCAAAGGGTCTTCAAGAATCGCAAAGCGTCAGCAACCATATAGTCGTTAAGGTTGGGCAACCTGATACGTCGCTCTAAAGTCTGTAATTATAGCAATGGCTGTCACAAACCAGTACAGAAGTAACTGGGGCCTCATTTATGAGAATTGCCTCACAGTAAGATCGTTCTGGTTGCCTATAGCCCCTGCATAAGTAACTGGGGCCTCATGTATGAGAATTGACTCCCAGTAAGAGCATTCTGGTTGGCTATAGCCCCTGCATAAGTAACTGGGGCCTCATTTATGAGAATTGCCTCACAGTAAGAGCATTCTGGTTGCCCATAGCCCCTGCAGAAGTAACTGGGGCTTCATTTATGAGAATTGACTCCCAGTAAGATCGTTCTGGTTGCCTATAGCCCCTGCATAAGTAACTGGGGCTTCATTTATGAGAATTGCCTCCCAGTAAGATCGTCCTGTTGTCTATAGCAACTGCGGAAGTAACTGGGGCCTCATTTATGAGAATCACCTCACAGTAAGATCGTTCTGGTTGCCTATAGCCCCTGCATAAGTAACTGGGGCCTCATGTATGAGAATTGCCTCCCAGTAAGAGCATTCTGGTTGTCTATAGCCCCTGCAGAAGTAACTGGTGCCTCATTTATGAGAATCACCTCACAGTAAGATCGTACTGGTGGTCTATAGCCCCTGCAGAAGTAACTGGTGCCTCATTTATGAGAATCACTTCACAATAAGATCGTTCTGGCTGTCTATAGCAACTACAGACGTAACTGGGGCCTCATTTATGAGAATTGCCTCACAGTAAGATCGTTCTGGTTGTCTATAGCAACTACAGACGTAACTGGGGCCTCATTTATGAGAATTGCCTCACAGTAAGATCGTTCTGGTTGCCTATAGCAACTACAGAAGTAACTGGGTCCTCAGTTATGAGAATTGCCACCAAGTAAGATCGTTCTGGTTATCTATAGCAACTGCAGAAGTAACTGGGGCCTCATTTATGAGAACTCCCTCACAGTAAATCAGTAAATTGTTCTGATTGCCTATAGCAACCAGAGTGCAGCTTTCAGCATTGAAGCTGCTGAGGTAAAGTGAAAGCTGAGCTGTGATTGGCTGCCATGGACACTATCACTGTCTTGCTGAGGCAGTTTCCATAAATGAGATCTGATCCTTCATGAGACATTTTTTGCCGTGTGTATATATATATATATTTTTTTTTTTTTAATTTATTTATTTTTTTATTTTTTCACCTAATAGATCTCTGCTCAGTGTTTGGTGATTACTGAGGGTCATAACACTAAAGACTGCTTTTTTTAAAAAAAAAAATGCCGCCCGAAAAAACCCCATCTATTGGGCAAATTAATCCGAAAGCTAAAAAAGGAATACTGTCTCCAAATAGAGACAAGTGTACAGCGCGAGTCCCGGCTGTTAGGAAGAAAGAGAGTAAATTTTAATATTTTATAAAAATTAGTTAAAAAAGTAGTTGTTTTTCGACAAATTTGCAAAAATAAACAACTGTTAACGGCAAAGAAAAAGAGCTGAAAATGCAAATTGTAAACGCTGAAGATGTCAACGTCAGGGTGAAATTGAAAATTTAACCTTACCGAGCATAATCAACAATTTAACTTTAGCGAGAGAAGCCACGGGTATTTTTCAAGTATATTATATACTGCATTCAAGCACATATATAAAACACAGGGTGCATGAATAACGATTATTCCCTGTTATCAGCCGCTTTAGGGATGGGCCGGCTGCAGGAGGGGCTCCATATACATTCACGCGTAACCCAGGCCAATGGGCACATCTATCCCACCGGACACTCTGCGGCAAAGGTCGAGATGAGAGATGACTCCGATCCCGGCCTTTTAGATTTTAAGAACTACCATATTTTTCGGATTATAAGATGCACTTTTCCTCCCGAAAATTTGGGAGGAAAATGAGGAGTGAGTCTTATAAACCGAATGTTGCTTACTGGGGATGGTGGAGAGGAGTCGCAGGAGCAATGCTGCGCATGCTGTGCTGGGGCCCGGGGCGCTGTGCTGGGGTTGTGGGCTGCTGGCGCTGTGCTGTGGCTGCGGGCGCTGTGCTGTACTGGGGTTGCGGGCCGCGGGCGCTGTACTGTACTGGGGTTACGAGTGCTGTGCTGTACTGGTGCTGCAAGCTCCATCCTGAAAATGTTGGCTGTATGGACTTCAAATAATAACGCCTGGAATTGGCATGTGCGCAAATGGAGCTCTTGGCTCAAGATTTCATCTGCGCATGCGCTGCCTCCGGCCCATTGATCTCCCAGCAGCGGACTAAATGAAAATGGTGCCCAAAGGTGGCACATGTGTGACGCCCTGGACTAGCCAGATAGTCACAGATAGCGCCCCGCATAACACTAGTCCCCTCTCTAGGTAACACCAGCCAACCACATTAAACCCTAGTCACCTCCCTCAGTGCTTGATGTTCACACCAGGGGGGCGGAGCCAGGCGATTGGCCATGCCCACCGAGGAGTTTAGAGGGCCTGAGGCAGAAAAACACAGTCAGTCTAGTTGTGGAGTTGAGGAGTGGAGTGGAGGAGGCAAGCCTGCGCCCAGGTCTGCAGCAGTCTGACAGGTGTCTGGGTCGGAGCCTGGGCACCTTTGGCTAGGAGGTATATGGTGACCTCAGCCTGCAGGAGCCGGGAAGATGGCTCGGTGGAACCGTGGTGGACCGGGACAGGGTAGTGGCCCGCCGGTACCGACCCGGGGAACCGACTGGAAACGGGAGCACAAAGGGGGGTACTCAGACCCTGAAGCTAGGTCCAGAAGCTACTGGGGGCTAGCTAATTAACTGATTGAGGCTAGGAGTTTAGATCCTTTCCCACCCAAAGTCCCGACTGAAGACAACAGCCCAACGAGGGTGATAGAAAGCCACCGCAAAGGCAGAGAGATCCCACGGGCCAGCGTCTGCAGGCAAAGGGCTCTCCCGACATCCACAAAGCCGGGGAGCGGACTCCTGACGCTGAAGCGCAGGCAGCCCAACGATACACAACATGGTGCAGGAGAAAGGCAGAGACCACCAACCGGGTGGGGGACCAGACGCAGCCGGCTGCGGGCACCGACCACCATAATCTTCGTTTACCAGAGACTTGTGTGTGTTACTAATCGTGAGTACAACAGTGCCCTCCGGCCGCGCACCTTCCTGCACCGCCCATCACACAGCACCCAACGGGTCCCGGGGCCACCATCCCTACCCACGGAGGGGTTAACATCTTGCTGCGCAACCTCTCCCCCGGGTGCCCAGTAACCGCAGCGGTGGTGTCCACCTTCACCACAACCCGTGGGTGGCGTCACGAACTTAAAACACGGCTCCGGCCGTACAGCTACGTCCCCTTAAAGCGCCAGTTCCCCCTTCAGATCGAAGTGGACCACGGGGCCCCCGGGTCCGGAGACGCTCGAGCCACCACCCGGCGAGTCCAGACCCGAGCATCTCGGTTGCAGCCGAGCGTGGGGTGGTACACATGTGCAGATGAGATCTTGACCCAAGAGCTCCATCTGCACACGCCCCAACTCTGGGTGCCATTTCTTTGAAGCCCGGACAGCCGACAGTTTCTGGAAGTTGCCTGTCTCAGTGTGCCCACAGCGAACATCTGGGACATCCGCCGCACCATCGCTCTAGTCCAGCACTGCCCCTGCCTCCTGTGACCCTGCTCCCCCACCGCTGCCGCCCGCTCCTGGTAAGACACCACTGAATTGTAAGATGGACCCCATTTTTTTTTTTACCTTTTTTCCTCTAAATTTGGCATGCGTTTTTAATCTGGTGCGTCTTCTAAACTGAAAAATATGGTAAGTTTTTGACAGTAAGGCTATGTGCACCCGGGGGCTCGTACCTGCGGATGTATCTCGTACCTGCGCATGTTTCCCGCAGCTGCCCGCCGGCGTCCGCAGCTTTTTTTAGCTGCTAGATTACAGCGGAATAGCTGCGGGAAACATGCGGAGATTCATGCGGCTTACCTGCGGACGCCCCGGCCTCTTATCTCCATAGCGGAGGGCCGGGACATCCGCAGGTAATTCCGCATGAATAATTGACATGCAATTATACATGCGGATGCCTACATCCGCAGCATGGCCGGCACCCGCACTTTCCGCAGCGTGGACACAGCACTCCCCATGTCCCATAGGATAACATGGGGAGTGACTGTACATGCTAAAACCTGCGGATTTATCTGGAAAATCCAGAAAAATCTGCAGGTTTTCCGCGGCAAAATCCGCAGAAACAAGCTCCCGTGGGCACATAGCCTAAGAAGAGCTCCATACGTCAGCCCTAGGCCTAAAATCCACCTACACTGCATGTGATTCCAGTGCTGATGGCGTGTCCTGGCAGCCGGGGGCCTGGCTATGCCATCTTATAACCTCTGGCCCTGGCAATAAAATGCTTTAAAGCTTTATAAAAAAAAATAGTCAAAATTTAAAATAAAAAAAGTTAATTTGTACCAACCAGTATTCAACTGAGTGAACGACATAAAAAAACATTAAAAAATAATATAGAAACAAAGTCAAACTTGCTGTTTTTGTTCATCTCACTTCTAAAAAAACAAAAACTTAATATAAATGTAAACCAAAATGCTACCAATTCCAACATCAACGCGCAACAAAAAAAATAAGTCATATCAATGAAAAACACATAAAAATGATACGGCTCTCAGGCTGTGTGCCCACGCTGAGGTTTTTTCCACTTTATTTCATGCATTTTTTCTTTTGCAGCGTTTAATCAATACTGAAAGGAAAAATGCATCCCAGAAAAGTCTATAAGAATCCTGTGGTGCTGTGCATATGTTGCAGGTTTTTTTTTTTTGCAGATTTTGGTGCAGAAAAAAACCTGCACCAAATTGACATGTCAATTGTTTCTGCGTTTTTCCCAGCGTGTTCCCTATCTCAATACATAAAAAAGCATCATAAACGCAGCAAAAAATGTGCATTTCTTTCCGCAGTCTTTTTCCTGCCAAGAGATGCAGTTTTAGGCCTTGGCTCAACTTGCGCATAGCTTCCGGTGCAAGAGCATCAGAAGAGATATGCTATTGAGCATCAGCCAAGGGTCATACAACTGATCCAATGTTGCGATCGGATCACAGCTGCGGAGGAGATGGAGCACTTTCTCCCCATCTCCTCCGCTGCCTGTCTCTGCGTGCACCGCACTGCAGTCGGATTACATGCGAGTGCAGTGCGATGTTTCACATGCTCCCATAGACTTGTGTGGGGGGGGGAGCCGAGACTCACTGCCAAACACAGCATGCTGCGATTAATTTCTCAGGCTGATATGGCATGAGAAATCAATCGCAGATGGACACTGGCCCATAGTTTTGCACTGGAGCGAGTGCAGTCCAATGTTTTATCGGATTGCACTTAGCCGTACAAAATGCAAGTTGAACTGAGGTCTTAGGTGCAGAAAATTTGCACCTAAATCTGAAACGTGGAAATATACCCTTAAGTTCTTTTTGTTTGTTTGAAGTAGCAAAGCATAACTAAAATATAAACTTGTTAAACTCAAGAAAAAAGCTGAACTTTTACTCTCATCTTCCCAAAATTAAAAGGTCTTCATTACCTTATAAGCAACCCAAGCTTGTTGTCAATAAAAAAAAAAAAAAGAAAGAAAAATTTGCCAGAAAATGAGGCCCTAAAACAACCTTGTCAAAAGAAAAATAAAAAAAAAATTGATGGTTCATAGAAGAAGATTGCCCAATAAGTCTAAAGGGAGCCATACATATTAATGTCATATTTCCTGCAAACATCAGAAGAGATTTTAGATAAGATCCTGATCAGGAACCTCCCAAATATCTGTACATTGTGTAATTAATGATGGCTGAATCTCATCATTATCATTACAACTTAGGCACAAAGATCAGCCTTTGAGGTAAACATTAAAGGGAATCTGTCACCAGGTTTTTGCTATGTAATCTGAGATCAGCATAGTGTAGAGAAAGAGATCCTGATCCCAGCAATGTGTCACTTACTGGGCTGTTTTCTAACGTTTAAATAAAATTAGTGTTTTATCATCAGGAGATTATATAGATAGAGGGATAGATAGATGATAGATAGATAGATAGATAGATAGATAGATAGAGGGAGACATAGATAGAGGGATAGATAGATAGAGGGATAGATAGGTAGGTAGATAGATGGATAGATAGATAGATAGATAGATAGAGGGATAGATAGATAGAGGGATAGATAGATAGAGGGATAGATAGATAGAGGGATAGATAGATAGATAGATAGAGGGATAGATAGATAGATAGATAGATAGATAGAGGGATAGATAGATAGATAGATAGATAGATAGATAGAGGGATAGATAGAGGTATAGATAGATAGATAGAGGGATAGATAGATAGATAGATAGATAGATAGATAGATAGATAGATAGATAGATAGAGGGATAGATAGATAGATAGATAGATAGATAGAGGGATAGATAGATAGATAGATAGAGGGATAGATAGATAGATAGATAGATAGAGGGATAGATAGATAGAGGGATAGATAGAGGTATAGATAGATAGAGGGATAGATAGATAGAGGGATAGATAGAGGGATAGATAGATGATAGATAGATAGATAGATAGAGGGAGACATAGATAGAGGGATAGATAGATAGAGGGATAGATAGATAGATAGAAGGATAGATAGATAGAGAGATAGATAGAGGGAGACATAGATAGAGGGATAGATAGATAGATAGATAGATAGAGGGATAGATAGATAGATAGATAGATAGAGGGATAGATAGATAGATAGAGGGATAGATAGATAGATAGATAGATAGATAGATAGATAGATAGAGGGATAGATAGATAGAGGGATAGATAGATAGAGGGATAGATAGAGGGATAGATAGAGGTATAGATAGATAGAGGGATAGATAGAGGGATAGATAGATAGATAGATAGATAGATAGAGGGAGAGATAGAGGGATAGATAGATAGAGGGAGAGATAGAGGGATAGATAGATAGAGGGATAGATAGATAGATAGAGGGATAGATAGATAGAGGGATAGATAGATAGAGATAGATAGATAGATAGGTAGAGGGATAGATAGATAAATAGAGGGATAGATAGATAGATAGATAGATAGAGGGATAGATAGAGGGATAGATAGAGGGATAGATAGATAGATAGAGGGATAGATAGATAGATAGAGGGATAGATAGATAGATAGATAGATAGAGGGATAGATAGATAGATAGATAGATAGAGGGATAGATAGATAGAGAGATAGATAGATAGATAGATAGATAGATAGATAGATAGATGTGTGCATAGTTTGGCTCTACTAGTCTTGGGTTTAGTGCAGAACACTAATCTCTGGTAATTGCACCCACAGAACTACACGTCCCAGAATGCCAGGACATCAGTTCTGTAGAGGTCTGGTGTAGTTGGGCCACCCGCAGAAAGTAAAGAATTATCTATCTATCTCTCTATCTCTCTATCTATCCCTCTATCTATCTATCCATCTATCCCTCTATCTATCTATCTATCTATCTATCTATCTATCCCTCTATCTATCTATCTATCTATCTATCTATCCCTCTATCTATCTATCTATCTATCTCTCTATCTATCTATCTATCTATCTATCTATCCCTCTATCTATCTATCCCTCTATCCCTCTATCTATCTATCTATCTATCTATCCCTCTATCTATCCCTCTATCTATCTATCTATCTATCTATCCCTCTATCTATCTATCTATCTATCTATCCCTCTATCTATCTATCTATCTATCTATCTATCTATCTATCTATCCCTCTATCTATCTATCTATCCCTCTATCTATCTATCTATCCATCTATCTATCTCTCCCTCTATCTATCTATATATCCCTTCAAAAATGTCAGCACTCCAGATGTGAGATCTGGTTTCTGTCAGCCGCACAATCTGTCTATGTATCATCAGAGTATCCTAAATTCTCTAACCTATCTTTAAGTCATATCTATCATCACAAAATATCCTGAATTATCTTTGCATCCATTCTATTTTATAATTCTGTTATCTACCACCATCTAATCTCTAATTATCTATTTGCCTATCGCAAAGTAGGGGGTTGAGGTACAGAGATTCAAAATTAAGATATGAGAATCCAATTCAATAGTTAAAATAAATCTGTCACCAGCTATTCTTCTATGTAATCAGTGTAATAATCTGTTTTCTCTGCAGCAGATCTAGTAGTTCTCTGAATGTGGAGCCCTGTATAACTCCGCCCACACCACTGATTGGCAGATTTCTGTGCACACTGCATAAGCAAAAAGCTGCCAATCAGTGGTGGGGTGTGGTTACACAGAGCAGCAGGAATACAGGGCACAAGACAACTATTGATAATTGTATTCCCATCTGCAGTGCAGCAGAGCTCAGGCTGCAGCTCCAACTCCTCCCTTCTGGCTCCAGCTACTGGCTCAGGCTGTGGCTCTAGCTCCCTCCCCTCCAGCTCACAACTCATGCTGCGGCTTCAGCTCCCAACCTTCCGGTTGCAGCACCCTCCCATCCAGGTTCCAGCTCAGGCTGCGGCTCCAGCTCCCACCTTCTTGGCTAGAGCTCCTTCCCGGCTCCAGCTCCCGGCTCAGGCATGGCTCCAGCTCCACTCTCCTGGCTTCAGCTCCCTCCCCTCCAGCTCCCGCCTCAAGCTGCTTCTCCAGCTCCCACCCTCCCGGCTCCAGCTCAGGCTGTGGCTCTAGCTCCCTCCCTTTCCAGCTCAGGCTGCGGCTCCAGCCTCAGGCTGCAGATCCAGCTTCCCCCCTCTTAGCTCCAGCTCTCAACTCAGACTGCTGCTCCAGCTCCCTCCGCTCCAGGCTCCCTCTCCTGGCAACAGCTCCCTCCCCTCCAGCTACCGGCTCAGGCTGTGGCTCTAGCTCCCTCCCCTCCCGGTTCCAGCTCCTGGTTCAGGCTGCAGCTCCAGTTCCCCCAACTCCAGCTCCCGACTCAGGCTGCAGGTCAAGCTGGCTCCCGTCCAGGCTCCAGCTCCCAGCTCAGGCTGCGACTCCAGCTCCCACCCTCCTGGCTCCAACTCCCTCCCAGCTCCGGCTCCCACCTTCCCAGCTCCCTCCCATCCATTCTCCAGCTCCCGACTGAGGCTGCTGTTTCAGCTCCCACCATCTTGGCTCCGGTTGTGGCTCTAGCTCCCTCTCCTAGCTCTGGATGCTGCTTCAGCTCCCTCCCCTTCTGGCTTCAGCTTCAAGCTCAGGCTACGGCTCTAGCTCCCTCCAGGCTAGAGCTCCCAGCTCAGGCTGCGGCTCTAGATCCCTCCCCTCCAGCCTCCCAGCTCAGGCTGCAGCTCTCATTCCCTCCCCTCCAGCTCAGGCTGTGGTTCTAGCTCCCTCCCCTCCAGCTCACAATTCAGGCTCCAGCTCCAAGCTCAGGCTGTGGCTCTAGCTCATTCTTCTCCAGGCTCAAGCTGTGGCTCTAGCAACCTCTCCTCCAGCTCCCAGCTCAGGCTGTGGCTCCAGTTCCCTCTCCTCCTGGCTCTAGCTCAGGCTATGGCTCTAGATCCCTTCCCTACAGCTTCTGGCTCAGGCTGCTGTCCTAGCTCCTTCCCTTCCAGCTCCCCCCTCTCGGCTCCAGCTCCCGGTTGTGGCTCTAGATCCCTTCCCTTCATCTCCCGACTCTGGCTCCAGCTCCTTCATCTCCTGGCTCAGGCTGTGGCTCTAGATCCCTTCCCTCCAAGCTCCAGCTCCTTCCTCTCCTGGCTCCAGCTCCCGGCTCAGATTGTGGCACTGGCTCCCTCCCTGCTCCCAGCTCCTTCCTCTCTCCAGCTCCAGCTCCGGCTCAAGCTTCCTCCTGGCCTGGCTCCATCTCCTTCCTCTCCCGGCTCCAGCTCCTTCTACCGGATCTGGCTGTGGTTCTACCTACCCTCCCTCCAGCTCAGGCTCTGGCTTTAGCACCCTTCCCTTCACCTCCCGGCTCTGACTCCAGCTCCTTCCTCTCCTGGCTCCAGCTCCCAGATCAGGCTGTGGCTCTAATTCCCTTCTCTCCAAGCTCTAGCTCCTTCTCCTGGCTCCAGCTCCCGGCTCAGACTGTGGCAATAGCTCCCTCCTGGCTGCAGCTCCTGGCTCAGGTCGCGGCTCCAGCTCCCTCCTGGCTCTAGCTCCTTCCACTCCTGGCTCCACCTCCCTCCATTCCTGGATCCAGCTCCCGGCTCAGGCTGTGGCCCTAGATCCCTTCCCCCAAGCTCAGGCTGTTGCTCTAGCGCCCTTCCCTTCAGCTCCCGGCTCTGGGTCCTTCATCTCCTGGCTCCAGCTCCCAGATCAGGCTGTGGCTCTACCTCCCTTCCCTCCAAGCTCCAGCTCCTTCCTCTCCTGGCTCCAGCTCTCGGCTCAGACTGTGGCTCTAGCTCCCTTCCCTCCAGCTCCCGGCTCAGACTGTGGCTCTAGCTCCTTTCCCTCCAGCTCCCGGCTCAGACTGTGGCTCTAGCTCCCTTTCCTCCAGCTCCCGACTCAGACTGTGGCTCTAGTTACCTTCCCTCCAACGCAGGCTGTGGCTCTAGCACCCTTCCCTCCAGCTCAGGCTGCGGCTCTAGATCCCTTCCCTCCAGCTCCTGGCTCAGACTGTGGCTCTAGTTCCCTTTCCTCCAGCTCAGGCTGTGGCTCTAGCTCTCTTCTCTCCAGCTCCTGGCTCAGACTGTGGCTCTAGCTCCCTTTCCTCCAGCTCAGGCTGCGGCTCTAGATCCCTTCCCTCCAGCTCCTGGATCAGACTGTGGCTCTAGCTCCCTTTCCTCCAGCTCATACTGTAGCTCTAGCTCCCTTTCCTCCAGCTCAGGCTGTGGCTCTAGCTCCCTTCTCTCCAGCTCCTGGCTCAGACTGTGGCTCTAGCTCCTTTCCCTCCAGCTCCTGGCTCAGACTGTGGCTCTAGCTTCCTTTCCTCCAGCTCAGGCTGCGGCTCTAGACCCCTTCCCTCCAGCTCCTGGCTCAGACTGTGGCTCTAGCTCCCTTTCCTCCAGCTCAGACTGTGGCTCTAGCTCCCTTTCCTCCAGCTCAGGCTGTGGCTCTAGCTCCCTTCTCTCCAGCTCCCGGCTCAGACTGTGGCTCTAGCTCCCTTTCCTCCAGCTCAGACTGTGACTCTAGCTCCCTTCTCTCCAGCTCCCGGCTCAGACTGTGGCTCTAGCTCCCTTTCTTCCAGCTCAGGCTGTGGCTCTACCTCCCTTCCCTCCAGCTCCCGGCTCAGACTGTGGCTCTAGCTCCTTTCCCTCCAGCTCCCAGCTCAGACTGTGGCTCTAGCTCCTTTCCCTCCAGCTCCCGGCTCAGACTGTGGCTCTAGCTCCCTTCCCTCCAGCTCTCGGCTAAGGCTGTGGCTCTAGCTCCCTTCCCTCCAGCTCCCGGCTCAGACTGTGGCTCTAGCTCCCTTTCCTCCAGCTCTCGGCTAAGGCTGTGGCTCTAGCTCCCTTCCCTCCAGCTCCCGGCTCAGACTGTGGCTCTAGCTCCCTTTCCTCCAGCTCTCGGCTAAGGCTGTGGCTCTAGCTCCCTTCCTTCCAGCTCAGACTGTGGCTCTAGCTCCCTTTCCTCCAGCTCAGGCTGTGGCTCTAGCTCCCTTCTATCCAGCTCCCGGCTCAGACTGTGGCTCTAGCTCCCTTTCCTCCAGCTCAGGCTGTGGCTCTACCTCCCTTCCCTCCAGCTCCCGGCTCAGACTGTGGCTCTAGCTCCTTTCCCTCCAGCTCCTGGCTCAGACTGTGGCTCTAGCTCCCTTCTCTCCAGCTCCTGGCTCGGACTGTGGCTCTAGCTCCCTTTCCTCCAGCTCAGACTGTGGCTTTAGCTCCCTTTCCTCCAGCTCAGACTGTGGCTCTAGCTCCCTTTCCTCCAGCTCAGACTGTGGCTCTAGCTCCCTTCTCTCCAGCTTCCGGCTCAGACTGTGGCTCTAGCTCCCTTCCCTCCAGCTCAGACTGTGGCTCTAGCTCCCTTTCCTCCAGCTCAGGCTGTGGCTCTAGCTCCCTTTCCTCCAGCTCAGACTGTGGCTCTAGCTCCCTTTCCTCCAGCTCAGGCTGTGGCTCTAGCTCCCTTTCCTCCAGCTCAGACTGTGGCTCTAGCTCCCTTCCCTCCAGCTCAGACTGTGGCTCTACCTCCCTTCCCTCCAGCTCCCGGCTCAGACTGTGGCTCTAGCTCCCTTCCCTCCAGCTCCCGGCTCAGACTGTGGCTCTAGCTCCCTTCCCTCCAGCTCCCGGCTCAGACTGTGGCTCTAGCTCCCTTCCCTCCAGCTCCCGGCTCAGACTGTGGCTCTAGCTCCCTTTCCTCCAGCTCAGGCTGTGGCTCTAGCTCCCTTCCCTCCAGCTCAGACTGTGGCTCTAGCTCCCTTTCCTCCAGCTCAGGCTGTGGCTCTAGCTCCCTTTCCTCCAGCTCAGACTGTGGCTCTAGCTCCCTTTCCTCCAGCTCAGGCTGTGGCTCTACCTCCCTTCCCTCCAGCTCCCGGCTCAGACTGTGGCTCTAGCTCCCTTCCCTCCAGCTTCCAGCTCAGGCTGTGGCTCTAGCTCCCTTCCCTCCAGCTCCCGGCTCAGACTGTGGCTCTACCTCCCTTCCCTCCAGCTCCCGGCTCAGACTGTGGCTCTAGCTCCCTTCCCTCCAGCTCCCGGCTCAGACTGTGGCTCTAGCTCCCTTCCCTCCAGCTCCCGGCTCAGACTGTGGCTCTAGCTCCCTTTCCTCCAGCTCAGACTGTGGCTCTAGCTCCCTTCCCTCCAGCTCAGGCTGTGGCTCTAGCTCCCTTCCCTCCAGCTCCCTTCCCTCCAGCTCCCGACTCTGGCTATGTCTCCTGCTCCCTCCCTCCCGGTTCCAGCTCCCGGCTCAGGCTGCTGCTCCAGCTCCCTCCTCCCCCCGCCGGGGCCTACACCGGGGGCTTTAGAACGTGGCCCCGGCCGGAGCTGCCATTCCCCTTCTCCTATTGGTCGAGCGAGGAAACTATGCAAATTGTAGCAATTGCGGAAATAAACACGGAGCTGGCGGAGAGATTGCAACTTGTGCAAAGTGTCCCAGATCCCGGGCACCGGCTGCTGGATCCCCACAGTGTGCCAGGGACGAAGCAGACAGCCATGGACTGAGCCATGCACAGCCCCCCCCAGCCACCAGCCCGCTGCTGCGCCCTCTTCTCGGGGGGCACCTGCACCCTTTACCCTAGAGCTTGCCAGTCATGAAGCTGTCCTGCTCCAGAGCCACTTAAAGTTCCCCCGTACTCTATGTACTCCTATGCATGACTATGGTACGTGGCTGCATTAAGTTTCTCTTTTGCATTGCGTTAGTTAATGTTGTTTGTGCTGTGTGTGTGCAGGTTGACAATTGGGGTCTGAGAAATTGAGGGCAGGGGCTGAGTATGCCTCTGGGGTGGGCTGGGGGGTCAGAAGTGAATGTACATTTTGCAGAATAATAGCAGCAATGTCTGAGCTGCTGCAGCCTCCTGCACCAGGAGAAGGGTGGGTTTCCTTTCCTTGTAGTGCTGAGAAATGCTGAGCTCTGCACATTTTATAACTGCTCTATCCCAGCCAGAGAGGAAAAAAAAGTAAAAAAAATAAATAAATAAGAGGGAACTGTACAATGTAGAATGTGAGCCTCCCCTCCCCCTGACACAAAGGAAGTGTCTAGACAGATCAGCACTGGCCAATCCTGCAGCAGGATATGATGATGGATGGGGGGGGTGGCCAATGGGCTGCAGACTCTGTGGTCGGAGGGTGTTTCCAGGCCATTTCTGGGTCCCCTAGAATGAGGAGGGGGCTTCAGAGGGCTCTTGTGCTCTGCATGGGGCACAGACTTTAACTGAAGTTTGGTGTTAATGTGGAAAACTGAGGATGTGGATCTGTGGGTTGTATGAAGCCTGTGCCACATTGTATCTGTGCATTAACCCCTTACTTCCTACAGCACAGAGTCCTAGAAATGAAGCATTCTTTCTTTGTTCACCCAGGCACAGATAGTCTTTCTAAGTACACTACTGATTTTTTTGTGCACCCACCATCTGGGCACATACCCTCTAAACCCCACCAGCTACACCCAATATATAATTGGAGAACATATAAGTAGTCAGGCCTGTAAGCAGAGACCCCCCCCCCATTAATTGCCAAAGTTAAGGGGCTGAGTCATTTTGAGGTTGATGCTCCTTTTGGGAATATATTGGCACCACTGCTACACTGCTATTGAAGTGAAGAGGACTATATATATAATATAATATTTTTTAATTTATATAGCTCTATTAATTCCATAGTGCTTTACATACATTGGCAACACTGTCCCCATTGGGGCTCACAATCTAAATTCCCTATCAGTATGTTTTTGGAGTGTGGGAGGAAACCCACGCAAACACGGGGAGAACATACAAACTCCTTGCAGATGTTGTGCTTAGTGGGACTGGAACCCAGGACCCCAGGGCTGCAAGACTGCAGTGCTAACCACTGAGCCACCGTGTCGCACATATTGCACTTGTATATATGTATATACCTCGCAGTGGGTATATAGACGTATTCCAGTGTATCCCTCCTTTGTACGCTGTGTATACATTTCCAATCGATACATTATTATCCATATTCTGCCAGTCGCCCTCTGTGGTCTCATCCATCATGGTTGTCTTAGCTGGTGCAGTGTAAATGGGATACTTCTTCCACAGGACTGAGGCAAGTGTCAGAGCTCCATACATTAGTGAGTTATAGCTCCATAGAGGGGGGCAGCCAGTCCCCTCCTTCTCCTGTAATTAGGAGCCAGACTGTGATCTTCACATTCTTTCACTTACAGCTATAAATCAGCCATTAATCATTGCATGGCCTGAAATCCATATAAGAGGGTTACATGGCACTGGGGACTCGAAACTTTCAAAAGTTGTCACATAATCACAACATGGCTACCTAATTGATCGCTTGTTGGTGCAATGACAAGTTTTTTAGAATTTTATAAAGTATCGATGCAGACCACCTCAATATATATATAATATTTATAAATAAATAAATAAATCTTTATTTTTATATAGCGCTAACATATTCCGCAGCGCTTTACATACATCAGGAACACTGTCCCCATTGGGGCTCACAATCTAAATTCCATATCTGTATGTCTTTGGAGTGTGGGAGGAACCCGGAGGAAACCCATGCAAACACGGGGAGAACATACAAACTCCTTGCAGATGATGTCCTTGGTGGGATTTGAACCCAGGACTCCAGCGCTGCAAGACTGCAGTGCTAACCACTGAGCCACCACAAGCCTGCAGTGCTAACCACTGAGCCACCACAAGCCTGCAGTGCTAACCACTGAGCCACCGTGCCGCCCATTGAGCCACTGTGCCGCCCATTGAGCCACCGTGCCGCCCATTGAGCCACCGTGCCGCCCATTGAGCCACCGTGCCGCCCATTGAGCCACCGTGCCGCCCATTTATATACTAATAATATTTATTCACTCATATAGCACTATTAATTCCACAGCGCTTTGCATACATTGGCATAAAATACAAATAATTACTAAAGTTCTACTTTTTAGATTGCGAATAAGTCAAGGTGGATTGTAGGGCAAAACAGTGGCTCAGTGGTTAGCACTGCAGTCTTGCAGCTCTGGGGTCCTGGGTTCAATTCCCACCAAGGACACTATCTGCAAGGAGTTTGTATGTTCTCCCCGTGTTTGCGTGGGTTTCCTCCGGGTACTCTGGTTTCCTTCCACACTCCAAAGACATACAGATAGGGACTATAGATTGTGAGCCCTAATGGGGACAGTATTGCCAATGTATGTAAAGCGCTATGGAATTAATAGTGCTATATAAATGAATAAATTATTATTATTACTTAAAGGAATTGCACATATGAGCGTGAAATATAGTGTCATACGTAATGGATAATTTGAGGTGCACCAAGGACACCCCTCATATGCTAAGCCCCAGCCTCAGACTTGTGTGTATATTTACCACATAGTAAATGCGCTCCTTTAGTGCGTGTTTATATATGTTTCCCATATAGCGGATTGTAAATGCATTCTTGGGCATGATGCCAAGAGAAGCCCGGGAAGGAGTCATTTCCAGCGGGCATTCAAGGCTAAAGCCTCCCTGTAACTCTTGACAGACTCACCTCCATGATCCAACTTTAACAGCTCAATAAAAGGCCATTTTTACTTGTATCCTTTGCTTCCAATTGATTCTTTGCTCCTTGTCTTACCCCATTTCCTTCTCAGGCCATGGCTGCTGCCTAGCTCCCTTGGCACTGGCTCAGGACTTTGATCACCCCCCCTCCAGGAGACCTGTCCTCTCTTTCTTTCTTTCTTGCAATTGTTTTTTCTTCCTTCCACTTTCCCTTGTTTTTATGTTTTTGTTTGTGTCCTGAGAAGTGTGAAGGAAGCAGAGAGCGGAGGCTGGAGTGTCAGCCTAGAGGGCGCAGGGAGACCTCTCAGCCGCACAAAGGGCGCCAAAGCCTCCCTCACATAATATGGAAACCACAAGGGTCTGAAGGGAATAAGAGCCAATGCTGCTGCGGGGAGAGGGAGAGAGACATTTACTGTACAGAGAGACAAAGCCCAGGCCCCTCCACGTCCCCCTCACCCCTCCCAGATCCCTGTGTAATATTCTGCTGCTCCTCACAGCAAGTTTAACCTCAAACTTTAATATGGAGCACGTTACTGCAGCGAATGCGTACTGAAGAAATGGAAGATTGGAGAGGAGGAGCAGTTGTGTGTACGGCGCAATTATATACACATATTTATATATGTAATCCCGTGCACGATCGGCAAGCAGTCACTTACTGAATGTGTTATCATTGTCGCTAGAATCCAAATAGTCTATTTTATGTTTTATAACTGTCACATATGTATAAACAATAATAATACACGGATACAGTCACACATGCATATACCACATTTCCCCGAAAATAAGACAGGGTCTTCTATTACCTTTTGCTCCAAAAGACGGGTTAGGGCCTATTTTCAGGGAATGTCTTTTTTTTTCTCTTCCATAAACAACAATCAACATTTATTCAAATAGTCATGACCAAAGCCCAACCAAAGCCTTGGCTCTTCTGTCAGTGACCCATTCTCCGATTTGAGTCTTCCCGCTCAGAAATCAGTGTGGCTGGCCTGATCTACACTTGCACTTCTCAGCATTTCCCTTGTAACCTGTTGACTGAGGGTATCGTATTTTGCTTGACATTTTCATGCTATTCGGATACCCAACATTTTCTCTTTGCAGAAACCAATATGATTTTTGCCTTGAGATTCCTCCACGATTCCTTATTTGTATTCGCCAGATTAACGCTTTTTGCATTCATGTTGTTTGGGGAGTCAAAATACTAGCCCGGTATATTTCTGTTTCATCTGTTTACATACGGTACTGTAATGTAGTATGTGGTGGATAGACTCTTCACAAACAAAAACAGACACCGCCAAAAGAATGGCACTCAAAAGACCCCACAAGACCCAAAACAATAAGGGTTGGCAAGTGCTGGGCTTTCACACACAGATCGGTTAGTCCTGCTGGCGTCACTCCTGTCACAGTCACGTTACGTGCAGTCAGGCCCCTTGGCGTTCCAGCTGCCCTCTTCCGCGTTGCACTGCAGCCAAGTGTTGCGCTTGGCTCCCCCTGTTGAATGGAAGCGGCCACAACGCTCTAATACAATGGATTTGGGAGTGGAGCGATCCTAGCGACACTACACGATCTGCGTGCGAGACCCTGGTACCTGCCAACCCTTGTTTTGGGTCTTGTGGGGTCTTTTGAGTGCGATTATTTTGGGGGTGTCTGCTTTCCTTGGTGAAGGGTCTATCGGCCCTGCTGCATTCTAGTGCCAATTGATTCCACTTTTTTACATGTATTGTTGCCTGGACACTATTTCAATAGACTTTTTTTATGAACTGTAACTAGGGCTTATTTTTGGAGTAGGGCTTATATTTTGAGCATGCTCAAAAAATCTTGAAAAATTATGCTAGGACTTATTTTCAGCGGATGTCTTATTTTTGGGGATATATATATATATATATATATATATATATATATATACACACATATATATATATATATATATATATATATATATATATATGTGCACATAAATGGGGGCATATGTATAGTTGTGCACCTATGCAGCCATTTATATATGTAGAAAACATTACCTTTTATATGAAAAGCATGAGATGTGTGAAATATCAAGATAGAGTTTGATGATCCTCATTTTCTCAAATATATTATATAAATGTGTACATATATAGACAGAGGTAGGCACATGGCTACACACACTGATATAGATTATACACACACACACAAACACATATATGGAAAAAAGTAGCATTGCAGCGTTACGTGGAAAAATTACTTTCCCTATTCACCCATAGTATTGATGCAACATTTTAAAGATATAATACTGATCTTTTCCAGACTGTAACATATATATATATATATATATATATATATATATATATACACACACGATATTACGGTATATATATATATATATATATATATATATATATATATATATATATATATAATATGACACACACACACACACTTCAAAGGCATACAGTTAGGGAATTTAGATTGTGGGCCCTATTGGGGACACTGATGACAATGTCAGTACGGTACAGCGCTGTGTAACTAGTGCTATGTAAGTATGTAAGCGAATAACAAATAAATATATATATATATATATTTATATATAGCATACAGAATATGTATACTTACACTTGTGCCTAGCCGGAGGTGCACAGCACATTGATCTCGTTTTGGCGCTTGCTGCTTCCAAGTGTTTAATAGTTGGGCAGAGCGAGTTCTCGGTGTTTATAAGACTTCATGTATACTTTAGACAGTAATTTGTGTGATAACTTTTCTCTGTGGCTTGGACAAAAGTCAGAATGAGAGCCAAAATCTAGTATCTAGGAAACATGGAAAGCCTGTGGGGGTGTTAGCCAAAAGCAAAAATAATTCTGTGGCCTTCCAGCACCTCGCCTGGATTTCCTGAAAATACTAATAGTTAAACAGATGGGGTTTAATGAGTAGAAAAAAAAAGATTGGAGGCCAGAAAAAAAAATCTCTACAAATTTAAGAGGCCTGAGATATACAGGAGTTGACCCTATTGGGGTTGCCAAAAGTGTATACTGGAGTTTTTGTGTTGTGCACTTTCGGGTTGTGCTGCTTCGTAATGTAGAGCGTTCATACTTTTTTTTTAAGATTTACATTTTGTTACACTTTACATTGCTCCATATTGGAAATTATTGAATTATCATACTTATGGCTTCTTAAGGAGAAAAAGAGGTGGGACTGTTGTGTTATTAGAACTACAGGTGTCAGCGTGCCGTGGTATACCAGGCTATGCCTATGCTGCCAAGACTATGCTGTGCTGCCAGTATCATAAAATCATTAACAAATTGCCCATGACTAAGTCTTGTTACCATCTATTTGGTCATCCAACGTTTTTGTCTTACCAACCTTCTACAGAAAACGCTGGTGGAAACTGATCCCATAGTTACCCTTCGAGGTGCCAGATCCGAAACTGCTGCATGTTGTGGTTTTCCAACTGGTTCCATGTTTTGTTATTGTTTTTAAGTAGAACCTATAATAATAATAATAAGCTTTATTTCTATAGCGCCAACATATTCAGCAGCGCTTTACAATTAAGAGGAGAAATGTACAGACAATAGAACCTGTTAAAAAAGCCATATGACAAGTGACCCACTTTTAATATTAGTTGTATTGAGGTACAAGAAAACTAATCCAGATACAACAGACACATGGAAAGTTATTATAATAACCTAGACCTTATTAATAGTTTTGTGACCCCCCCAGGAAATCCATACTTGTGAGTGCCAGCACTTTAGCCAATAGTACAATGTACCACTTCACATGTTAAACATTAAAAGTGCTGCAGTTGTAGAACCACAAGTGCCAGCATGCTGTGCCACCTACAGCTGAGTCATACTGGTTTTGCTGCAGCTGCAGAAGTCACGTGCCTCTATATTGGAATAAAAATGTAATATATACTAATAATTCTCATCCTAAGTTAATTTATTAGGCCATTTGCCATATACTCAAGACTGTTCTCTCTTGGTGATAGTAGTTGTTAAGTTGGAGAACTACAAGTGCCAGCATGCCAACCCAGAGCTGTAATAACGTATATATAGAAACTGTATTAGATAAAAATAAAACAAGTAAAAACTATATAATATGTAAAAAAAACCCCACATATACAGGTCCTGCAGGCTGCTGACATGTGGCTGTCACTTCTGCTGGTGGAGAACTACAAGTACCAGCGTGTTTAGCGCACATGGGGGAGGATGTTATTGTACAGTGATACTAATATTTACTAATAAAAGTATCAAGCAGCGCAGTGTTAGTAAATAAACAGTCCCAGGACCGGCCGCTGCGGTCATTGCGCCGCAGAGCACTTAGCACCATAGCACTGCTCTTCTCTTTGCGCCGCAGAGCACCTTGCACCCTCGGATTGCTCTGCAGAGCACTTTGCACCCTCGGATTGCTCTGCAGAGCACTTTGCACCCTCGGATTGCTCTGCATTTTGTGCTGCAGAGCACTTTGCACCTCCAGATTGTTCTCCTTTTTGCTCCACGGAGCACTTTGCACCATCATACTGCTCTTCTCTTTGCGCCGCAGAGCACCTTGCACCCTCGGATTGCTCTGCTTTTTGCTCTGCAGAGAACTTTGATCTCCTAGATTGCTCTGCTTTTTGCGCTGCAGAGCACTTTGCACCCCCGGATTGCTCTGTTTCTTGCTCCGTAGAGCACTTTGCACCCCCGGATTGCTCTGTTCTTTGCGCCGCAGAGCACTTTCACCCCCGGATTGCTCTGCTCTTTGCGCTGCAGCTCCTCTCGCCTCTTCCCATGCAATATGTGAGATTGTCTCTGGTCTGGAGAAGCCCCCAGAGCCGGTGCCATTGTGAAAATCTCATTTCATAAGGAGCCCGGAGGGAGGGGACCGGTGCAGGTCCCGGAAAGAGGGAGAGAGTTCTGCATACTTCTACATTTAACCCGTGCGCTCCCTCCTTTCCCTGCAGCGCCCCTGGCACCGCGCGGGTTAACACCTCCCCCAGCAGCACCATGTCTGGGCACTGCCACCCCCAGGTCTGATATAGACTATTTCATGTATTGATCAGCCCTTTTGCATGATTAGACTGTGCTGTGATCAGAGAAGAAGAGGGGGGGCAGTAGTGGGTGGGGGTTGGGTGCCTGAGAGCTGCAGTATCCGGAAAGTTATTCCTGCTTTGCAGCCAGCTCCCAGCCTAGGACTGGACCAGGGCACAGCAGCTCTGCACAAGCAGCCGGGCTCCACCGAATGCCAGGGGGGCATCCCCGGGGGGCGCTGTGTGCTCAGGCTTGGGGTGGGGGGTGAAAGTTCAGCTCATGGAGCGGATCAGCTGCAGTTTGCAGAGTTGGAAATGTGAAAGCGAGAAGCAGCAAGAAGCCTGATCCTTCCCTCCTGTCCCCGGCCAGTGTTCTCCTGCACTCGCAGCAGCATGTACTCCCCGCTCTGCCTCACCCAGGTAAGTTACTTCTGCACCAGCCTGGCACATGGCTCATGGCGCCTTTGCTATTAATGTACTTTCATCAGGACTTGTGCAAAAAAAAAAAAATAAAGCAGAGATCTGCCCTGATCTGTCTACACGTGTCTGAAGGGGAGAGAGATGCCAAGCACTGGCAGCCCTGCAGTATATGCCAGGGCATGTGGGCACCGCTCTGGGGTTATTGTTATACTTCTACACACCTCCAGTGGGTGCACTCACTAATGATCCCCACACAATGACATTGGCACTGGGGAAGTGTCACTGGCTGGAGGGATGAAGTTGTGTAGTGCTGCTGCCATTGGCTTGTCATGAGTGTGTGCTGGCCAGACAGTGCAGGAATCCTGGGGACAGTTATTGGCTTTGTGTCACTTTGTGCATGGCAGATAGTTGCTGAGGATGGTCCCTGGTGTCTGGGTGTTGCTGTCCACTTTGCCCAGGCTCTGGATTGCAGTATAATGGGCAGCATGTGTCATGTTGCTTGCAGGGCACAGTGTATGTGAGGGGGGATTGCTTTGCAGCTTGGTGTTTGCTTTCTTTCTCTTCTGTACTGGGAGCAGAGCAGGATGTGGATGAGAGTTGGATACAATGTTGCTGCTTGTGTCTTTTTGTAGTGTGGTATAGTTGGCTGTAGCCTCTTGGCTAGGTGTGTGTTGGAGTAGCATTGCAGTGGGTATGTGCGCTGGCTAGCTGTGTTGGTGTGCTGGTTATTGGGATTTCATTGTGTGTGGGGGTAGTTGCAGATGTGCCATGGGTTTTGTAGTTTGTGTGTTGGGTATGGGGTTAACTGGTAAATTGTGTGTGCTGTGTAGCTGTGCACAGCTTCTGGGTAGTTGTGTGTAGTCACTTTCCAGTTGTGTTGGTTAGTAGTGTGCATTCACTTTACAGTTATGTTGGGTTGTACAGTAGTGCTGGTTAGTTTGGTGTAGTCACTGGTCAGTTGTGTTGGGCTATACTGTAGTGCTGTGTAGTTGTGCACAGCTGCTGGTTAGTTTGGTGTAGTCACTGGTCAGTTGTGTTGGGCTATACTGTAGTGCTGTGTAGTTGTGCACAGCTGCTGGTCAGTTGTGTAATCACTGGCCAGTTGTGTTGGGCTATACCATAGTCACTGGCCAGTTGTGTTGGGCTATACCGTAGTCACTGGCCAGTTGTGTTGGGCTGTACCGTAGTCACTGGCCAGTTGTGTTGGGCTGTACCGTAGTCACTGGCCAGTTGTGTTGGGCTGTACCGTAGTCACTGGCCAGTTGTGTTGGGCTGTACCGTAGTCACTGGCCAGTTGTGTTGGGCTGTACCGTAGTCACTGGCCAGTTGTGTTGGGCTGTACCGTAGTCACTGGCCAGTTGTGTTGGGCTGTACCGTAGTCACTGGCCAGTTGTGTTGGGCTGTACCGTAGTCACTGGCCAGTTGTGTTGGGCTGTACCGTAGTCACTGGCCAGTTGTGTTGGGCTGTACCGTAGTCACTGGCCAGTTGTGTTGGGCTGTACCGTAGTCACTGGCCAGTTGTGTCGTCATTGGCTAGTTGTGTTGGGTTTTACAGTAGTGTTGGTTAGTTGTGTGGCCAGTTGTGTTGGGTTGTACAGTCGTGCTGTGTAGTTGTGCATATTTGCATAGTGAGCTGTTTAGTTGGGCTAGTTAGCTGTAGTTTAGTGTGTAAATATGTTGGTGGATTTCCTTGCAGAGTGAGTGTGTGTCAGTGTGTGTGTGGGGGCCGGTCCTGGCTGTGCTGTCTCTGTTCTCTGGGCAGTTCAGATCTGTCTCTCTCCCCCTCTGGTCGCTGACTATCATACAAGGGGGATGAATTCTACGTGCAACTTTTTTTACCAAGCAGATATCACCCTATGCGGCTCAAGATCTGTGGTAGTATCTACTCTCCTTCAGGCGGGTGCAGTGGGGCAATGTTGGGGGGGGTCATGGCACTTGGGTTGGCAATGGGCACAGGAGGTGAGGTAGATGGAGCCTCCACTTTCTTTCCTGGATCTAGATCCTTGCCACCGGTCACTCCTGGTTGGCCGGCTACAAGTGTTTGGGTACAGTGGATTCATGTCTGTTTTTTCAATATTTTCATTTATTTTTATTTCTTGTCTGTATTTCATATTTAGCTCCGAAGCATTAGGAAAAGAAATCCCATGTCTGGAGTTCTTATAGCCTTTGGGTTAGGGGTGTGGGAGAAATTATATAACGTAACCTGTAATTATAAAATAGCACTTTGGAAATTATTGGCAGACTTACGCAGAGCATATAGCACATGTTACTGTATAGAGGCACGCAGACGAGCTGTGCTGAATATTATAGCATTTATGTCACGGTCTCTATATATGGACCATGAATAAAATCCATAGATGATGATAAAATCCTCTGGTAACAATTTTTGCTTTTTTTTTTTCCTAATTCTTTTTAAGCTAAAGTTGCAGCAAAAAGTATTTAGTGCAAAGCGTGATTTATGTGCTGGCTGCCTAGGCCTAACGATACTGTCCCCCCTTACATGCACATGTGAAATTACAGCACATGTCCGCAAGCAGGACTAGCAACGGGCCTTAGAAAAGTTCTATTGAAGCCAAAAAAAAAAAGTTATATTGATGGTCATGGTCGATATACCATCTTATCATCTTTTATAGAATAATAATGCTGTCATTTCTATTTTTTTTTAATTTTTTTTTTAATTTATTTTATATTTTTCACTTAATTTTATTATTTTTTTTTTATTTTCCATGGTGTCGTAATACCTGTCTTTTTGCGTAAAATTGTTGATGTCGTAATTGGGAGTGTGCTAATCCTTTATCGTCTTATGTCGCCTTAAACTTGACCTAAAATGAACTTTTTTTGTATTTTCATTGTTATTATAAGAACTTTTTCTGCCTTTTGTTGGTTTGTTTTCCTTGTTTTACTACTAAGTAGAATTTATTTCACATCTCACATATAATATATATGTGTATGTATATATATATATATATATATATATATATATATATATATATATATATATATATATATATATATATATATATATATATATGTATATATATTATTATATTTGCATTTAGGTGTTATGATACTTTTTTTCCATGATCTTTACAGCTGCAGAGCTTTTTTTGGCAATAGGTGGGTTAAACTGAGATTTGGATTCTGTATGTAGGTGAAGGGGGAGTCTGGAACTTGAACCTTTTCAGACCCTGAATGACTTGTAACACTATAGTTATAGGATCCTGTAATGTAAAAAAAAAAAAAATGCTTTAAATATTTCCTTAGGTGTCGCTTATCTCGGGTCGCCGGTGTGACGTGTCACATTGTATTGTCGTCTTGTTTGCTAAGCGACTTTTTTTTTAATACTAAACTGTTCTCGTAGTTTCCAGCACAAATATTCAGAGAGCTTTGGAAACACTCTGCAGTTACAGTATTCAGCAGAATGATATCGATAGGGTTTTTTTTGTCCGTGGAATGTAACTTTTTGAGACGGTTTTGGACCTAAAAAGAAAAGTTTTTTTTCTGACTGAGCAGAAAGTGAATTTTTAGTTGGGGTTTTAGTCCAGTGTGAATGGACGAGGTCAGCTCTGGCTGAGCCCGATTGTGTAACCTGCTTATCTAAAGCTTAGAAATTGTTGTGATTTTTTTTTTTTTCTTTTTTTTTTTTGCTGATTTTTTTTTTTTTTTTTTTTCTTTTCGGCAGCTTAAAACTCAGGTCAGAACAGTTGTCTAGTCAGAGCTGCTGAATTATTAATGCTTAGGTTACAAAGTTGAGTTCATTCTCTTCTTTTCTAAGCTCCTTCTAGAAGTAAATATTAAACGTTTCCTCTGCAAACTGTTCGTCCAGCTTTAGAAACAGACATTCTTCTATAAGTCAGAAGCCCTGCTTTATAGCATAGGTTGTACTTGAACTTGTAATAAAAAAAAACCTGAAAAAAATTTAAAAAAAGTTCACCGCAGCAGAAATAAATTGCAATTAATTAGAAAAAAAAACGGCCAAAAATTCCTAGTTATTTCGCCAAGCGTACAGCCGGTAATTACGTGTAGTTGAATTTTTCTGTTTTTCTCGAAGATGTAATTATTATATGTTTACATCTTTAGGTTCGGATAGGTAGGTGCTCAGAAAACCTTAAATATTTTCCACCTCTAGACATATTTTTAGCCGCTTAGAAAATATGAGTTACTGTCATAACCAGTTGGTTTCATAAAAAAATTATAAATAATCCACTGTGTGTGTGTGTGTGTCGCACCAAGTAGTAAAAAGTTAAGAGATAGTCGTAGTTTTGCATACTTTTTTCTTTTGCTAAGAAACAGCCATACCTGCAGATTTATAAACCTGACCCTTAAAAATAATTAAAAAAAATATATATATGTGTGTATGTATATGTATGTATAATATGCACACAAAATTCCAGATCAGAAAAATAGTCTATGTAATATTTATTTTTCTTTTAGAATATTTTCTTTTGAATTCTTGTTTTGTACTTTTAAGCTATTTTGGATAAACAGCATTTTATTCATTAGACCAAATGAAAATTATATAATATATTGTTTTATTTTTAATTCAACCCCCAACAGTTTTTCAAATTTAATTTCCCACGAAGTCTCGTATTCCTATACTGAAATGAATTGTATAATCTAAATCTTAAAAAAATAATAATAAAAACAAAATATTATTATATAAAAAGGTGTACTGTCCCTTTAAATAAGTGAGTTGTTTGGCCCTTGAAGGGTGCTGAGTGTTTTGGATTCGCTTTGATCGGCGCCGGGTTTCAATATCTGGAGATAACGTGTGATCTTGGGTCAGGTATAAATTAAATACGCGCTTAATTATGTAATACATAATTCAGAGCCAATTCTACAAGTACATGTGGAGCGAAGAATCGGCTCTTCCCAGCTCTCCGACCTCGTAAAAGAGTAGATGTATTTTTTACAATAATCATGAAACTTTTACGGCTGTATTGATTTGTGGCCTTTTCCAATGAGTTTAACCTTCCCGCAACTCAGACATAAAATGTTGATGTTTTTGTAATTTTTTTTTTCTTTGTAAGGTAGCAACAAGGTATAGAAAGTGAGATAATGTCCACAATTGGCACCATTACACTATTTATTATATATTATTATTTTATTTTTTTTTGGGGGGGGGTAGAATTTTAAGTTATTTTTCTTTTCTTTTCTGTTTTTTTTTTCTATTTTTATTTTTTCTATGGAAATTAAGGCCTATCACTTCTCTGTTCCCCAGGAGAAACTTCCTGCCATACGACTCGGGCTCCGTCCCTCGAACTTTACTATATAAATATTTGTCTGTAACTCAATGTTATGTCTCCGGCCAAAAATAAGTATTTGTTTCCCTCGTTTGGCTTTTCGAAATTATTTTTTTTCATTGGTATATTTTTCTTTGTGTTTTCCTCTTCTGCAGGATGAATTCCATCCCTTCATCGAAGCACTTCTGCCGCACGTGCGAGCCTTTGCCTACACGTGGTTCAACCTCCAAGCCCGAAAGCGAAAATATTTCAAAAAACACGAAAAACGCATGTCGAAAGAGGAGGAAAGAGCCGTGAAGGACGAGTTACTGAGCGAAAAACCAGAAGTGAAACAGAAATGGGCGTCCCGGCTCCTGGCGAAGCTGAGAAAAGATATTAGGCCGGAATATCGGGAGGATTTTGTACTCACTGTTACAGGGAAAAAGCCGGCATGTTGCGTTCTCTCCAACCCTGACCAGAAAGGAAAAATGAGAAGGATTGACTGCCTCCGACAAGCGGACAAGGTCTGGAGACTGGACCTGGTCATGGTGATTTTATTTAAAGGTATCCCACTCGAAAGTACTGATGGCGAACGTCTTGTAAAATCTCCGCAGTGTTCTAACCCCGGGCTGTGCGTACAGCCGCACCACATAGGAGTTTCGGTCAAGGAACTCGACTTATACTTGGCATACTTTGTGCACTCAGCAGGTAAGCTCACTTTTTCGACTTTCTTCCAGTTTTTGCAACTTTTTGGAAACTTTTTTTTAAGGGAATCTTATGCCCCGTGAATAGCAATGGTATAAAAAGTGCACCCGGTTTTGAGGTTCGGTCTCTAAGCCTAAACCCTGTGTCAAAATGTGCTCTGGATAGTGATGGATTCTTGGCACCAGTCGTGGCCTTGCCTAGGTGATGGTAAAACAGTGGCACCTAGGATTCTGTTTCCAACCCTCGGGATGCTGCTACAATAAACAGACCTGATACATGGGCAATTATGTAATGAGGTGTTTGAATATTTAATTATGAAAATTAAGCTCACCTTGAATTCTTGGCATGATTGCGATCTGATCTATAGGTGCGGGGAGGCTGAAATGCACTTAGTAATGGATGTAAAAGCTTGCGAGAGTCAAAACGTAAGGGCACAGACACATAGTAGATGATGTATGATAGGTTTTCAATAACGCGGATGATGGACGTTACTGCCATTTACTATCAGAAATCCCTGTGGGTCTCGACTCTTTGGTTTAAAGCCCTATTAAACGGCTGTCTGATTAACAGTCTATACATCACATTGCTTTTATATACCCCATGGTGCTGTCCTGCTTGTCACAAAATGTATCCAGGCCCGTATGTCACATTCTTTCCAGAGTTGATTTTTTTTTTTTTAAAGTGGTATTATCTGTCGTCTAACATGTCTGATGTTCAGAAGACTTTAGACTTTGTCTCTGTATGTTTAATGTTGCGGATATTTTGGGATAACTTCTCCGGTTGGAACAGTAATGGTATGGAGGCATTGATACGTAGGCCTCGGTCTTTTATTCACGTGAGCTGCCAGTGACTTTATCTGTATTTCTACGGCACTTGAACAGTTAAGTGTCTGAGCTTCAAGAATGCCAAGTACTAAAAGTACCCTTCACCTGCCAGGGCCCGTACCACTTAACTGCGTGTGTGCCAGTAGGGGCTGGTTGTGTAAGTCTTCGTGGTAGATAAAAGTTATATTGTGTGTAAACTCCTGTCTCATGAGTTCTTATATCAATATATAGTTATATGTCTTGGCATTGATTGCTTTGATATATTTTTATTTGCTGATCATAAAATGTTACTTGTTGTTTTAAGAAGTTTAGAACATGAGAAAACTGGGGAAACCATGTCCACCCGTGTAATACTATGTAGCTACATATATGTCTATTGATCTATTAGCACACCTATCAATCTCATATAAATGCACTTACACAAATAATTTATATATATATATATATATATATATATATATATATATATATATATATAATGTGTATATATTTTTCACAATTTTATAGTTTCATTATATATGTACAATTGCACAAATCTGCTAAATAAAATATTCTGATCCTCTTCACAAGTCTGTACTTTCTCCAGTTTACCAACAGCTTTGTTCGCATATACTCTCGTGCCCATCGCGGTCCCACTTTTCTCCACTTTTTTTTTTTTAATTTCCTAAAGTTCTGCAAAATGCCTTAATACCATAAAGAAACCTTTTTGTTTTTCCCTCCCTGATCTTGACCTACCTATATTAGCATTGAGCTATACAATATTTTACAGATATAGCGTAATAGGAGATCTAAATTGACGCTATTCTAAAAAAAAAATATATAATTCTTTCAGTATTTTTCTTACTATAAAGTGATAGATTACGTTACACAAATCTCTGCAGTGCATGAGAAAGGCCATAAATATACTGTAAAAATGCCTGGGTACGAAATATTATTTTTTCAAATCTTCGCAGATACAGAGTTTTCAGACTTCTAAGTGTCTATAGGAATTTGTGTGGAGGAACAAATAACACTCAGAACTTTGTAAATATGTGAAAGTTTTTGCAAATATGTTTGAAATTTGTTTTGTTTTTAAGTTTTCAGAAATTATAAGAGAAAAAAAAATAAAAAGTACAGGAAATGTATGACTCTTTCCAGGAAGGGGCGATCTGTATCAAGATGAGGAGTTAAAGCAGGCACGTGGCAAAGTCACTTTTTAGTTGTTAAGGTCGTAACCTTTGCCACAAGGCAGTTGACCTTTTAGATAAAATTTAACCTTTGATCATTCGTAAGCAGTCAACCGCAAAAAAAGTTTGGAGAGTTGCAGCTGGGGTGCAACGTTGGGCTTATGTGGGCAAAGTTGTGGGAAGAGAGAAAAAAAAACTTTCTTTTTGAAGTGGTTTAATTTTGTCTGAGGCCAGATTTGTTAAAGAGTTAGAACTTAGCAGTAGGCAGACAGTGGATGGATATATATTCTGGCAAGCGAACAATGACTTGACACCTGATACTCCAGGCCTTTCCCTTCTGTAAATGAGGTAGGCAGCTTGTATCAGGGCCATGTTCGGAGTTAGAGAGAGAAAAAAAGAAAGTTGCCCTGCAATTTTAAACCAGTGTATTCAAGTTACATAAATTAAAGAATAAAAATATGAATTGGAACTATTTACAAATCAATTTAATGTTTACAAACAAAATAAATACATTTAAAAAAACATAAAAAAATATATATTAAAAATTATATAAATGTGTGTGTGTGTGTGTGTGTGTGTGTGTGTGTGTGTGTGTGTGTGTGTATATATATATATATATATATATATATATATATATACACACAAAAATATATATATATATATAAATATGTGTGTGTGTGTATGTATGTATGTATGTATGTATATATATATATATATATATATATATATACATACATACATATTAGTATACATTTTAAGTAGAAAATAAAAAAATATTTTTTTTCTTTTATTTTTATGTATATACACAAATTTAAAAAGTGTGTCTATTATTATATTAAATTTAAAAAAATAAAGTTTCATATATATTTAAAATTTATTTAAATATATTATATATAAAAAAAGTGTGTGTGTGTGTATAATATATATATATATATATATATATATAATATATAATATATTGAAAAATAAATATCATTAATTATAAGTAAATATAATTAAATAAAGTAATACAAATATATATTTTTATTATTATATACACACATATATATATATATATATATATATATATATATATATATATATATATATATATATATATATATATATATATATATATATATATATATATATATTTTTAATTGTTTATATTTTTTTTTTATTTTCTCTTCACGTTAGCAAGAAAAAAAAATGAAAGTATCTGCATAATTAAATAGAAACTGCAAAAAAATTCAAATTTCCTTTTCCTTTTGTTTCAACTTGGAAAGCCGTATTGGTCATTTTTGCAAGTGGGTCATTGAATATCAGTTGAAAAATTGCAGAAAGCCCCATCGTAAGGTTTCAGCACCAGTAAATCTCCCATGTATCTAGTTGAATTATAGAAAGCGACATTTGTGTTTTTCAAGCTGCAAAATATCCCCTTTGTCCTAAATACAAATTAAGCCAAATGAAGACCAGACTGGGCAGGTTGTGCCGAAATTTTAGTTCAGTTTTGGCAGCGTTTCTGCAATTTCATCATAAAATGGTATTGAAAGCCCCCAAAGTGCGGATTGACCAGATGGTCCTGCTGGCACATCGGGATGAACCACTTGCCATAGCTAAAGATCAGGTGTGGAGCTGGGGATTTTCTATTTTTTATTTTGAATGAATAAAATGTCCTAATGTGATGGACGATAATGTGTTTCTATGAAAAGAAAAAAAGTACCAAAAATCTATAAAAAAATGTAACAAAAAACAATAGTGGGTTGCTAAAAAATCTTCTAGGACTTCATATATTTCCCCGAACTCTTGTTGAAAATGTTGTTTTTTCTTTTGTAATATTTTGTTATTTTCATTGCAAACAACCCAGCCAAAAAAGGATAAATGATAAATAATCCTAATTTTTATAGCGAGCGCGTGTCCAATAGAAACCAATTTGTTTGCTTGCTCTTAATAGATTTAGTGCCACAGACACATCAATGGTCATTAATGATGTTGATGGTTGGATAATTTTTGTCACTTCTGTCTTATAAAATAGTTATAAGGAAAAGGTTGAAAGCAAATAATGACCTCCGTCAAAGATTTGTATTGGATGGTCTGGTCCTGGTAAAAAAAAATTGCAATGCTTAGTCCACATTGGTGTTCACCAAACTGGACATTTTCTTAAATCTATAGAGTCCATTTTTTTTTCATAATATTTTTTAAGACTATGGTTGTCCTGTGTGTTAGGAAGCTTTGAACATATTTTTAGCGAGAATTCCTCTTCCTTTTTTCCTTAGTCTACGAACATTCCAAATTTGTCCCCCGGCCTCCGACAGAAGACAAATACCCCACCAGTCCTCAAGCACCAAAGCCTAGAATAGTTTATTGGTCTTGTTTTTTTAGTATTTTTAGTTTGAAGGTCAATCTTGTTTTTGGAATATTAAGAGCCATTTGGCAGTAGATATCGGAAATTGTTGGGCGATCAGGTGGACCCAACACCACGTTATTCCTATGAAATGCAGTAGACTGCTTCTTTAGGCAATGGTCGGTTGGGGTTTAGAGAAGATAAATCCCTCATTAATGTTTCTTAAATATTTGGGCAAACAGAAGTCTCCTCTGCTGGTGGCTCAAGACTTGGACATGACTGGGGGGGTCGTCTTGGCCTGGGATTACTGAAGACGTAATTTGCATTGGCTATAGGAAAATTTTGGGGGTTCAGGCTCCTTTTTATAGAGGATTTATACATTTTGGAGAGGTGTCCTTTTTGTATTTCAAAATATAATCTTAGGGAATTATGCAACCACTACAGGGAACTTATTTGGTTAGAACATCTCTTTATGATCCTTGTAAAAGGCCTCAAAGGAGAAGTAATCAGCACAAAGCTGACCATAGACTTATTGGTAATGTGGTGGATACCACAAGAATGAGCGAAAGTGCCTTTAGTGGTGACAAAACGTCTTTTCTACACAATAGAAACTTTATTTTTGGAAATTACTTGTGTAAAGATGTATGTTCTTATAATAATGGTATTTAATAGTCTTGTTTCATTGGTCAGGTCCACAACCTCACCATTTGGGGTGCAGTTTTTTTCTGTTATTTAAAAGCATGCGTTTGCCTTCTATAGCTTCTATGTTGCACTCCTTTTGGCTAGCTGCAGAATGAGTTAACTGAGAATCCATCAGTGAGCTTGTGCTAATAAGAGCACTAGCACAGCTTACTGATGGATTCTCAGTTAACTCATTCTGTAGCTAGCCACAAATAAAAAAACAAGAAAAAAAAAACAGGAGACTTTGTAATGTTTGTATCTGTCTTTTTCTGAGCTCCTCTCAGCTGATTTATGGCAACAGACCACGTTAAAGTTGAATATTTTTGGGAAGGAAAAAGCCTGTAAAACCCAAACGGTGCAAGGTTTTTAATAAAACACAATTACAGAATAATTTTTCGCTCCAAATACATGTATTTAAGTTAAAAAAAACAAACAAACAAAATGGATGTGTTACTAATTAAATAAATAGATTGGGGTACAGATCACTTTGAGTCAAGGGATGTCATCGATATAACGGTCCCATCATGTGCCATAAGTGGTGACAACTCGTCATAATTTTTAATTTATTGTTGAACGTCATGTACATGTAATATAAGGACCTCAGACCTTTCAGGGTTCAGCAAATTACAGAAGAATTCCTTGTTCCTGTCCCACTAATGGCAAGATGTTTCAGGCAGGCGCAGGGTAAACCGCACTGTCTGTTGTGGTCAGGGAAGGACACTTCATTTAACTCCAGTAGTTGGGCTACTTAAAAGTTCCCAGACTGGAATATGTGTCCCATTTATTTGGCTGCACAGATTCTAATCAGTTACAAATGTGCTTTAAAGCTGCAGATTTACCAGATACTAAGTAACCGGCACATTGTTTGCAGGGGCCTAAAGTTACCCAACCCGGCGGATGTAACCTTGTAGAACCTTGCTCAGTCACGCTGCTGCGTAAGTGTCTGTAGTTATGGGATTTTCAGTGTCAAATTATCTAATAGATGGATATGTGGATAATTCCTGCCTTCCGACAATCTCTTAATGACTGTTTGGAGAGTGAGGGCTCAGAATGTTTTTGTATTTTTAATTTTTGAATGAGTGATTGTTAGGACGCACGTCCGTGTAATAACTGGTCACTATAAATAAGTTATGGGAACATTACTGTCTGGTGCTCAGAACTTCCCGATTCCAAATTCTAGGAATTAAGGGCCTGTGGAGCTAGAGGTTTGTTACGGATGGTCCAGGGGGATGAGGAATGATTTGCTGGGTGCCTTGTCCTTAGAGTAGTTTTGCAATAGGCCATGTGCACTTTTTTGCACTTGGGTGAAGAAAGCCTCCAAGATTTTAGGGCTATTCAGATCTGATCAGTTGGTTTGATCCTTGACTGGTCTATCTGGATTCTTTCTAGACCTGTATTTGGGAGAATTTGGGTTCTCCTAGCCAATGGCCCTATTGGGCATTCACTAAGTGTCCCTAATATTCCTTAAATTAAGGATTTAGTTGGTTAGTGCCTAAATCATATAGATCCTCCAGAGGTGGGCAAATTGCTGTAAACTTTAGCAACCAAGCCCTGAGGACTGCGGTGGACAACCCAAAGGCAATGTAGACCTTGGTCACTTGACCTCGGAGATCCCGGGAGGACGTTATGGGGCGTCTTTCAATAAAAGTAAGGTTTTACAGTGCTGGATTGTTTTGTTTTTTTTCTTTTTTTCTATCATCCGTAATTTCCAAACCTGCAAATGTTGGGTACAATGGAGGCCAACATAGACTTGCTCCTTACCATTATGTCTACTACCTTGGGGAGGAGAGGGCACTGTTTTTTTTTTTTTTTAATTTTAGAGATTAAAATGGGGTAAAGTGTTAAACATTATTGTTACATTGTGTGTTCTGTAGTTTTCCTTTTTTTTTATTGGAGCTTGAGTATGGAAAGCCAATGGTTGGTTATAAGGTTCATGGATAAGAGATTGTGGCTTTTAATTGGATATGCAAGTAATTTCCTTGGGAAAATTTGTGAGAACCTCTGTGTGCAATATAACAAGACTGCGCCCCTCCAAAATGCTTGATATGGCCCCCGGGTCCTACAGGTCGTTAACATGGTGTCTAAAAAGTTGAGTTCTGTTTGGTCGGTCAAAAATGATTCCATTTCAGTGTATGATTGATTTAACGGGATTTTCTCAACATTATCGATTGGTTACAATTTCAGAATGCTTGTAAAAAGCAGCAATTTTGCAGTTTACTTCTTATTAAAGATCCTCTGTGTTCTCCAGAATGGAGGGAAATTTATACTAAACAAAAAATATCCACCACTTTTGTCTTTGCTCCCATTTTTCCAAGAGCTAAGACTTTTTTTTTTTTATGCACACAAAAGGCCTTTTTCTCAAATATTGTTCACAAATTCATCTAAATCAGTATTAGTCAGCGCTTCTCCTTCACCGAGAGAATTCATCCACCTCACAGGTGTGACATATAAAGATGCTGATTAGACAGCATGATTATCGCACAGGTGTGCCTTAGGCTTGCCAGCTTGATTATTGCACAGGTGTGCCTTAGGTTGGCCAGCTTGATTATTGCACAGCTGTGCCTTAGGCTGGCCAGCATGATTATTACACAGGTGTGTCTTAGGCTGGCCAGCATGATTATTTCACAGGTGTACCTTAGGCTGGCCAGCATGATTATCGCACAGGTGTGCCTTAGGCTGGCCAGCTTGATTATTGCACAGGTGTGCCTTAGGTTGGCCAGCTTGATTATTGCACAGCTGTGCCTTAGGCTGACCAGCATGATTATTACACAGGTGTGCCTTAGGCTGGCCAGCATGATTATTTCACAGGTGTACCTTAGGCTGGCCAGCATGATTATCGCACAGGTGTGTCTTAGGCTTGCCACAATAAAAGGCCACTCTAAAATGTGCACAAGTGTTGCGTTTATATTTTTGTTCAGTCTATTTATATAGTTTTAATGCTTAGGCTCCCAGCCACGTCTGCAGTCTGTCAGCAGTGGCCGATCTCCTTGGCTTGTCAGCTCTTTACAGTAGAGGATGTAAGTGCTGTTCGGGCCAGGCTCAGTGCCTATGTGCTTATCCGTTTCTTCTGCCTTTCCTTGTAGCATCGGAGCGCATGCAGTTCGGATCAGTAGCTCAAATTTGCCTCTGATACAAACTTTGAATCATCAGGAGCGCACCGTTTCCTCGGCAAACAGGTAGTGGGGAGGCTGGGGAGCGGTGCGCTCTTGAAGCAGTGTATTGAGACAACCCCTTTAAGACTAGGCCTCCAGCTTTATGACCTCAATGTCCTAAGCTTAGGTTCTTTGTACGATGATTATCCTTAAAGAAACACGTCTGTAAGCAGTGACCTCCTGAAAGTGACAGATTTAGATTTGTCTCTCATCAGGTCAAAAGGGTTAACAGAAAATAATAATCCCTGGCGGACCTCGATTATAATGTTGCCATGAACTGTGATGAACATGATGTTGGATGGAGGCGCACACCTGCTATCATCCTCCTTACTAATAAATTGATTGGGGAAATGAAGCGTTGAATTTTCTGAGCCAAAATCACCCATAGTACACCTGGGGAAGACCTGCTAAGCGGAGCATTGTGCACACACATCAGCCGTCCTTGTGTCGCCAGTGACAGATGAGCACAGGCTCGCTCTACCCCGGGGAATGGGTTCTGTTGTCGTGTTTATGCCAAATGGCTTATCATAAGCTGCGGAGGCACTTCATGCATTGGGTTATCATTATGTGCAGAGACACTTTACGATACCAATCATTGCAGGACGCCTTTTGCAAATCACCTGCTCCACTTCAAAGAGTCATTTTGGGGAGAAATTTCCATGAAGCGGTTACTTTGTATCAGCCCCCCTTTTTTTTTTTTTGTTTATATGGATCTTCATTGTCACAGAATATTCCGTAGTTCTGAGGGTTGCGTTTCATAGCATCGATTCGGGCATTGATTAAGATTAGGAGATCCGAGAGGATGAGGTTTCCAGATCTGTAGATATTTCCAGGCCGCGTCTGTTCTTTTTGTCATTGGCTCGAGCCCGGCGTGTTCTGGAAAATTAGATCCCAATCCCTTATTTTAAGCACGGAAAGTCTCGGACAAAACTCGGGTTATTATTTAGCAATCGCGAGAGACCTGGAACTGTGTATATTTTGTCGATTGACTAAATAAATGATACAAGTGACAACAATGTTAATATTTTTGTACATTTTCATACCTCTTCATTTTTTGATGAATATTTTGATGCTTTTGTAGTAAGGTGCAGATAGTGTAATATTCAGAGCATTAAGTTCTGGGACATGTACACTTATGTACACAATATTTACATCTTTTATTTATAAATATTTACACAATGTTTTTCCTTTTTCACTTTGTATATATTTTTAGTGGAGAAAAAAAAAAAAGAAAATATCACATCACGCTGAAACCGAAAACCTATTAATAAATCTCATTCATGGAAATAATCAGTCCACATCCCTCTCCCTTTCTTCTGCATTTGGAGTTAATGTCTCATATTCCCCAATGCTGGACATTCCCTGAACCCGGCTGGGTTTGAAATAGGATGAAGCTCTCATTTTGTAGAAGGGAGCGGCGTTGCACTTTTTTTTTTTTTCTGTTGCAGAGAAGCAGTTTCAAGTAACTTGTGAGAATGGGCCTTTTGTAGTTCGCTGCTTCCTAACAAGATAGCTATTGTTAGGAGCCTGCCGGGAAAATTTCGTCACTGCAATGCCTGTATTGTGCTGTTTAGGGGGTTTCTTTTTTTGTCCCCTTTTACTAAATTTGAAACTGTCTCCATATAGGAAAAGTGTGTGCACGATTGTATCTATATAGAATTGGTGGAGCATAGGCTACGTTATGTGTATGATCTATCTATGCCTCTATCCCTCCATCTATCTATCTATCTATCTATCTATCTATCCCTCCCTCTATGTATTCCTCTATCTATCCCTCTATCTATCTATCTATCTATCTATCTATCTATCTATCTATCTATCTATCTATCTATATCTATTTATCCCTCTACCCCTATCTATCCCTTTATCTATCCCTCTGTCTATCCCTCTCTCTCTCCCTCTATTCCTCTATCTATCTATCCATCCCTCTATCTATCCATGCCTTTATCTATCCATCCCTCTATCTATCTATCCATCCCTCTATCTATCCATGCCTTTATCTATCCATCCCTCTATCTATCTATCCATCCCTCTATCTATCCCTCTATCTATCTATCCCTCTATCTATCTATCCATCCCTCTATCTATCCATGCCTTTATCTATCCATCCCTCTATCTATCTATCCATCCCTCTATCTATCCATCCCTCTATCTATCTATCTATCCATCCCTCTATCTATCTATCTATCCATCCCTCTATCTATCCATCCCTCTATCTATCCATCCCTCTATCTATCTATCCATCCCTCTATCTATCTATCCATCCCTCTATCTATCTATCTATCCCTCTATCTATCTATCCCTCTATCTATCTATCCATCCCTCTATCTATCCATCCCTCTATCTATCCATCCCTCTATATATCCATCTATCCCTTTTATCTATCTATAATTCTTATTTTTTGGATACATTGTTGCTGACTGTTTGTTCTCAATAGATACAATCTGACTTTAGAAACTTTTATTTCATGCAGGTGTTATTATTTCTTCAGGACTTTTCTTCATCACTGATCATCTTTGATCCATTGTCCAGTTTTATGCCCCCCATACACATTAGAGGGGTGGACATATCATCGGTGTGGCCTCACAGGGGCCAAAGAGGTGAAAGGGCCCATTTCCACTCCCAAACAGGTGGAATTGTGCATTTTTGGGCTGTAAAGGGCCCATATACTGTCCTTTTCTGTGTGTGTTCACCAGTCCTGATGGCTATCAGCCAAGCAATGCTTTCGCCTGCAGCTTTCTCGCCCAATGCTCCCATATTATCTAGCCCAGTTTTCTGCCGAGAGCTCCGGTGTTTTCTATGAGACGGTCACTGCCAGACGGGTGCTATCTCAGAAAAGACAAAACGATCAGCAGTTCAGAATCGTACCTTTTGATCGATATCTTCTCCTGACCTCATCTGTGCGAGGCGCCCGTACATTTTAGACTGTCGGCCAAACTATCAAAATCGGTAATGTTCGGCTGACATTGTGTAATGTGTAAGGGGGGCTTTAGGGCCATTTAGGCTGTTTGTGCCCAGTGCGTTTCTATCGCATTTTTGAGTGCAGTTTTGTCACAAAACTGCATGGGAAACCTGCTAATAAAGTCAATGACAATTCTCAAGATTTCTGCACATGTTGCTTTTTTTTTTTTCCCCCTTGCAGATTTGCAGCATAAAATAAACTGCATCATGTCAATTCTTTCAGTTTTTCCAGCCCAAATGCATGGAAAAAATGCATGAAAAGGGCGTGTTTTTTTTTCTGCCTAGAGATGCAGATTTGGTGCAGAAATTTCTGCAACCAAATACTCAGAATGGGCACATAGCCTTACATTAGCTGATTATTTGGGAACACTCATTTCCTGATTAGTTTCCCATGTAAACATGACGAGCGCTGCAGAAAACAATGAAGATCTATGCTCTCAGGATGATCGTATTAGGCCGATGTCACACTTGTGAGAGACTCGCGTGAGTCTCGCATCGCATCACCCGGCACGACCGCACACGCTCCGGACCGGATGGGTCAGCTGCATGTATCTCTATGCAGCTGAGCCGCTCCTGTCATGACGAGTGCTGCAGAAAACAATGAAGATCTATGCTCTCAGGATGATCGTATTTGGCCGGAGTCACACTTGTGAGAGACTCGCATGAGTCTCGCATCGCACGACCTCACACGCTCCGGACAGGATGGGTCAGCTGCATGTATCTCTATGCAGCTGAGCCGCTCCTGTCATGACGAGTGCTGCAGAAAACAATGAAGATCTATGCTCTCAGAATGATCGTATTTGGCCGGAGTCACACTTGTGAGAGACTCGCGTAAGTCTCGCAGCGCATCACCCGGCACGACCGCACACGCTCCAGACAGGATGGGTCAGCTGCATGTATTTCTATGCAGCTGAGCCGCTCCTGTCTGGAGAGCGTCAGGCTGTGCCGGTGGTACGATGCAAGATTCGCGCTAGTCTCTCACAAGTGTGACTCCGACCTCAATGATTCTTCTGCCCAAATGTAAATTGAGCTGAAAAATTCACAGGACTCTGCTCCGGTGGCCATGTGGGTCGTCCATAGCTGCCAGTCCAGAGCCTTGTAAACCTAACTCAACCTGACGGCATCTCTGGGACCCATTCTGATTAGTAGGTCTGGTGCAACGTCGTCGTCGTGACGTGACACATGCACGATATTGTGCCAGACCTACTAATAAGAAGAGGCTCCGGGGATGCCAGCAGAACGGTGGATATTTGCAGGGCTCAGACTACAGACAGGGTCCTGCAAATTATTTTCATCAAATTAATGGAAGCCAATCAGCGGTGGTTTAATAATGTTTAGACAGGTCGACCGCCCGTCCATGCACACAAGATGATAATATGATTGTTCACATAGGTTGACGCGCTGCACTGACTGGTAATTTTTTGCAATCACATTGGTATCCCGGACAAAGCTCTTCCAACCCACGGTGGGCCCAATGCCACATGATTGTGAAATATAGAGGTGGCAGGAGTTTTGGCCGCACCATGTCCCCAAATTGTTCAAAACCTTGCAGCCATTGGTATAGGCAAGCCACTAGCATTTCATTTTTATTGATGCAGAGGAACGCCTCTGCTACTTTTAGGAAGAAGCTTCTCAGCAGACGTCCCCCAGATCTGTGCTGCGCCGGCGCCAAACACTTCATGCATATGTCCAAGGCATGAACCTCCAACCTGTTCTCCAGCTACAAATTCCAGCGTGGTCTTTTTGAAACTCTGGGGGTTGTCGAGTTTTGCTCAGGCTATCAGGACATCGGTTGGAGACCATTTATCTATAACATAGCAGGATCGGCACTAGGTGCATCAGTGTTTATTGCAAAACTACACCCCCCAGTATGCCATGACAACATGCTAGGAGTTATACTTTTGCATAAACCGTTAATGCAGACATTGGAGGCCCCTTATTTGAGACTTAGCTCAGTGGTGATGGATATTCAGTGAACATCACATTGGATAGGGCAGCACGGTGGCTCAGTGGTTAGCACTACAGTCTTGTGATGGCTCAGTGGTTAGCACTACAGTCTTGTGATGGCTCAGTGGTTAGCACTGCAGTCTTGTGGTGGCTCAGTGGTTAGCACTGCAGCCTTGCAGCGCTGGGGTCCTGGGTTCAAATCCCACCAAGGACAACATCTGCAAAGAGTTTGTATGTTCTCACCGTGTTTGCGTGGGTTTCTTCCGGGTTCTCCAGTTTCCTCCCACACTTCATAAACATACTCGAAGGGAACCTAGATTGTGAACCCCAATGGGGAGAGTGTTGCTGATGTATATAAAGCGCTTTGGAATTAACAGCGCTATATAAATGAATAAATATTATTATATTATTATTATTCATATAGTGACTGCTGCAATGTCTAAAGAGGGTATCAAAACTTTATATACTCTGAGAGACGAATTCATTATGGGATTTGCAACATTTTTCCTCCTACTTTTTGGTGTTTTTTACCTGTTTTTCATTTGGGCCAAATTCTTTTCATAGCCAATAATAATCATAATAATAATATTCATTAATATAGTGCCATTAATTCCATAGCGCTTTACATACATCAGCAACACTCTCCCCATGGGGGCTCACAATCTAAAGTCCCTATCACTATCAGTTTTTGGAATGTGGGAGGAAACCGGAGGACCTGGAGGAAACCCACGCAAACACGGGGAGAACATACAAACTCCGTGTACATGTCTTCCTCGGAGAGATTTAGACCAAGGACCCCAACGCTGCAAGACTGCAGTGCTAACCCCTGAGCCACCGTGCAGTGCTAACCCCCGAGTCACCGTGCAGTGCTAACCCCCGAGTCACCGTGCAGTGCTAACCCCCGAGTCACCGTGCAGTGCTAACCCCCGAGTCACCGTGCAGTGCTAACCCCCGAGTCACCGTGCAGTGCTAACCCCCGAGTCACCGTGCAGTGCTAACCCCCGAGTCACCGTGCAGTTCTAACCCCTGAGCCACCGTGCAGTGCTAACCCCTGAGCCACCGTGCAGTGCTAACCCCTGAGCCACCGTGCAGTGCTAACCCCCGAGCCACCGTGCAGTGCTAACCCCCGAGCCACCGTGCAGTGCTAACCCCCGAGCCACCGTGCAGTGCTAACCCCTGAGCTACCCTGCCACCCATGGTATGTCTTTATTACTTTTTCTTTTGTTTTTTTATTTTTGCCACTGTACGTTGGGTTTAGAGTTTCCAGATGTTTTTGATTAATTCATAAAATTATGACCAGAAATAAATAAATATATATATAAAGAAACTACTGGAAAAAAAATGCAAATTCCTCTGCTTTCCCTCTTTAAATAATAGATACATTATTTTATTTCCTTTTTTTATTTGGGTTTCAATATAAATTAAATGTAACCAAAAATCTCAAGTCTAAAATGTTGTAGAAAATCTAGGTCCCTACCCCGTGCGCGGACGCGACGCTGTGCACTTGTTGGAGGGGTCAGTACGTGACAGAGGACCCGGATCATTGTGTTACAGTTGTTTAATTAAGACCAGTGTTCATTATTTTCCCTTAATAAGAAACCATTAAAACAATATGATGTTTTCCACTCAGTTGGAGCCTTCCGGCCGCCTCACAGCGCTTATTGTCAAGTAATTTGACTTCATAACTGCCTCCTGACAAGAGGTGCTGTGTGCACTGGCCGGGGCGGCTCCATTATAGCCCCCGATCCGGCTGCCTTCTGGTTCTGCAAAACTTTGCAAAATGAAATGTGTTTTGTGTGCACAGAGCGAGTTATGCGAGACAGTTGGGAGACACACAAAAAAGAGAGAGCGTGTTTATATGTGATGGTAAGAGTGAGAAAGGACAGCTGCGGAGGTCTGCTGGGAAAGAAGGGTCACATGGTGGGAAACAATGGAGGATGGGTAACAGCAGGACTGAGCATGGCGGACTTAAAGGCACTCTATTCGGTCAATCATTAGAAAATGTATTGCAATTTTATTTTATATAGAGAAAGAGTGCACATATATGCATTCCATAAGTTATTCTGTATTCTACTTCTGAGCTGCGCTCACTGTTCTGCTGGTGCAGTCACTATGTACATACATTACATTACCTATCCTGTACTGATCCTGAGTTACCTCCTGTATTATACCCCAGAGCTGCACTCACTATTCTGCTGGTGCAGTCACTGTGTACATACATTATCTATCCTGTACTGATCCTGTATTATTCTCCAGAGCTGCACTCACTATTCTACTGGTGGAGTCAATTACTGATCCTGTACTGATCCTGAGTTACATCCTGCATTATCCTCCAGAGTTGCACTCACTATTCTGCACTGTGTATATTTATTACATTACTTATTGTTATTATACCCCAGAGCTGCACTCACTATTCTGCTGGTGCAGTCACTGTGTACATACATTACATTACTTATCCTGTACTGATCCTGAGTTACCTCCTGTATTATACTCCAGAGCTGCACTCACTATTCTGCTGGTGCAGTCACTGTGTACATACATTACATTACTGATCCTGTACTGATCCTGAGTTAGATCCTGTATTATACTCCAGAGCTGCACTCACTATTCTGCTGGTGCAGTCACTGTGTACATACATTACATTACTGATCCTGTACTGATCCTGAGTTACATCCTGTAATATACTCCAGAGCTGCACTCACTATTCTGCTGGTGCAGTCACTGTGTGCATACATTACATTACTTATCCTGTACTGATCCTGAGTTACATCCTGTATTATACTCCAGAGCTGCACTCACTATTCTGCTGGTGCAGTCACTATGTACATACATTATCTATCCTGTACTGATCCTGTATTATTCTCCAGAGCGGCACTCACTATTCTACTGGTGGAGTCAATTACTGATCCTGTACTGATCCTGAGTTACATCCTGCATTATCCTCCAGAGTTGCACTCACTATTCTGCACTGTGTATATTTATTACATTACTTATCGTTATTATACTCCAGAGCTGCACTCACTATTCTGCTGGTGCAGTCACTGTGTACTTACATTACATTACTTATCATGTACTAATCCTGAGTTACCTCCTGTATCACACTCCAGAGCTGCGCTCACTATTCTGCTGGTGCAGTCATTGTGTACATACATTACATTACATATCTTGTACTGATCCTGAGTTACATCCTGTATTATACTCCAGAGCTGCACTCACTATTCTGCTGGTGCAGTCACTGTGTACATACATTACATTACTTATCCTGCACTGATCCTGAGTTACCTCCTGTATCACACTCCAGAGCTGCGCTCACTATTCTGCTGGTGCAGTCATTGTGTACATACATTACATTACATTACTTATCTTGTACTGATCCTGAGTTACATCCTGTATTATACTCCAGAGCTGCGCTCACTATTCTGCTGGTGCAGTCACTGTGTACATACATTACATTACTTATCCTGTACTGATCCTGAGTTACCTCCTGTATCACACTCCAGAGCTGCACTCACTAGGAGTACATAATAAGTAATTTATATACACACAGACTACACCAGCAGAATAGTGATTTTAGCTCTGGAGTATAGGATAAGTAGTATCTATGCAATAAATAGAAAATCACATACATTTTCTGATTTGCACAATCAGACAAATGGATCATGGCATTGATTGTCAGTTTGAGTAAACATCAAGTAGAAGCATTTTTACATTTGCAGACAGTTTTGATGCAGTGTGAACAGTTATTAATGAGGTGATTGTTAAGTTCTGATTAAATGGGGAAGGGATGGTCTGTGATATGTGCCGCTCAGGTGAATATTCTTTATTATTGTCTTAGGACACAATGAGCAATTGGCATTTGGTTGAATCACGTCTTAAGAATGGGGAGTGACCTATCTTTTCACGTTTTTCACTAACCACAGAGGCAGGAAAGAATTTCTTGCGTATTATTGCGACATTCACACCAGTGTCACCCCGGGTCACCCTTGCCCATGATTTTCCAGCCTTTCTACCATTCCCGTACCTTGTGGACGGACAATGGACGGAGCCTTATTTGTACAATGTAACAGAGCTTGGTTACTAATGATTCTATTTACAAACACGGAACATTCGGGACACAAAGGGCTCTCGCTCCTGTCCTCAATGTGTTCCCCTCAGTGAGCGCTTGGAATAATAGACCGCAGTGTGTACACAAGGAGAACACGTCAGTCAAGATTTTAAACACATGGCTTCGGCTTCTAAAATGGTATGTGGTTTTCTCAATACCCTAAATGATGCTGCTTGGAGGGAAAGCACACATACCAATACGCTGTAACCGAAAACAGGTTTTATCCTGGATTGTACTCTCCGTTCAGCGCGGATCTGCGGATACAGCTGGGGAACCAGCTGCCGCAGCTCTACGGGACCAGTCAGCTGCGCTGGGAGATCCTTCTCCAAAGGCCCCACCAAGAGCACCTATCATTAAAATGGAAATGATTTATCAGAACGGGATACTTGAAACAATGACACTTAGTTCCTTAATCAATGTTTATTCAACACCCCAATTTACCATGTAGCGAGTGTGCTTAAAGGGGCGTTATATCCAACTATTGCATATGCAGGAAGGGGCTGTATGATGCTCCTCGATGTGGAAAAGTATTTGCTGAGCAATGCTGCTAACTATATTATAGAAGTATTGTACTATACTATGCTCCATGTGGCCACTAGGGGCGCTATGGTTGATATTGTATTTGATTTTAAAGGGAACCTGTCACCAGTTTTTTGCCCTATAAGCTGCAGCCACCACCAGTGGGCTCTTATATACAGAATTCTAACATGCTGTATATAAGAGCCCAAACCGCTCAGTAGAACATAAACACTTGAACCAGTCGCTGCGGTGGATGTGGGTCAAATGGGCGTCTTCGTCCTCCGGTGCCGGCACCGCCTCTTTCGGCCATCTTTCTCGCCGCCTCTGTTGTCCTTCTGAAGCTGCGGTGCATGACGCGTCTGACGTCATACAGACTCGCCGGCATTCAGGTCTTGGGCAGGCGCATTTTGATCTGCCCTAAGCAGGGCAGATTAAAGTATTGTAGTGCGCATGCGCGGGACCAGCGAGTGTGTATGAGATAGACGTGTCATGCACCGCGGCTTCAGAAGGAGGATGAAGGTGTCTGAAAGAGGAGGCGCCGGAGGACGAAAATACCCATATGAGCCACATCCACCGCAGCGACCGGTTTAGGTGAGTATTATAAAGTGTTTTTTATGTTCTACACAGCGGCCTGAGCTCTTATATACAGCATGTTAGAATGCTGTATATAAGAGCCCACTGGTGGTGGCTGCAGCTTATAGGGCAAAAAACTGGTGACAGGTTCCCTTTAAGGAAGTTTACCATTTTGCTTATATTATTGTTTAGCTTTTTACCATGTATCTATTTCATACAGTATGTAGGTTCTCCTTCATTTTTGACTATACTCCAAAATGCTCCTTGATATCGGCTTCTTATGGCAGTCTCGGTATGTATCGAGTCCTCATGGAGTGATTTCATTATTTAAGGTTATGGATTCATTATGGGGCCAATAAATGAAATTTCTTCCAAAAATCAATTAGATGTCTGCCCCTCACCCGTCCGCTGGATGGAAAAATTTTTGTCCAGCTCGTGATCTTTGAGGTGCTCATCTGAAGTAGAAACGGTGCAAGATCTTTTTGGTGAATCTTGTCAGCTCTATCCTCGATTATAATTGACAGGTATTCCCATCTTATAATCTCCAGGATGGGGGATCACTTTATGATATGTGGGGTATGACCACTTGGGACCACCACCAATCCTGAGAATGAAGTGACTGCAGCACTGATTTAGCAAATTTTCCATAAAATGGTGATCCGGCTGCTTGGAAGCTTTATTCAAGTGACTTCCTCCAAAACAGGGGAAACCTAAAAAGTCACTAAAATAGGGCTGGTGTCTGCTCCTAGTTAGGATCAGTAGGGTTCCCTGAGGTCAGACCTCTCAACAAAATTAGTGACTCATATCTTTGGAGTTCCCCTTTTAAGGGAATCTTTGATTTAAGATTCCCTTTACAAAAGCCCTTAATCAATAAAGTTTGGAGACTTCATGAAGTAGTGCCGCGCCTTCATTTTATAGGTAAGACGACCTCTCTGACTGAAGTGATCTAATTTATAAGTAGGAAGATAACTTGTTTCCTTGGGTTTCCACTTAAAGGATCTAGATTCATTCACGGCCTAGCGAAAATTATATGTATATTAGTGTAGATTGTTTAATTTCTGATTCCCAAAAAGATACTTCCATATGCTCTACCTCAGCACATCAGACTCTCCCCTGCCGTGGAAAGCTTCAAGAGGAACCTCAAGACCCACCTCTTCCAACAAGCCTACAACCTACAATAGCCCTCAGTCCAGTACACCACTGCGCAACCAGCTCTGTCCTCACCTATTGTACCATCACCCATTCCCTGTAGACTGTGAGCCCTCGCGGGCAGGGTCCTCTCTCCCCCTGTAGACTGTGAGCCCTCGCGGGTAGGGTCTTCTCTCCCCCTGTAGACTGTGAGCCCTCGCGGGTAGGGTCCTCTCTCCCCCTGTAGACTGTGAGCCCTCGCGGGTAGGGTCTTCTCTCCCCCTGTAGACTGTGAGCCCTCGCGGGTAGGGTCTTCTCTCCCTCTGTAGACTGTGAGCCCTCTCGGGCAGGGTCCTCTCTCCTCCTATACCAGTCTGTTTTGTACTGTTGATGATTGTTGTACGTATACCCTCTTTCACTTGAAAAGCGCCATGGAATAAATGGCGCTATAATAATAAATAATAATAATAATAATAGTGCTCTTCTACGAGACACATAGGACCTCGTTTGAGATGTCTCATGTTCAAAGGTTTCTTGTTTTCTCCATGTCAGAAGACCTCTTTAGAAAGGAGTCTTACAAAAGTGTCGGAATCTGAAGTGTAACATTGTATAATCATTGATCACATGGCTCAGGATTGGAGATCCGATTGTTACTGTTACATTGTGTAATCATTGATCACATGGCTCAGTATAGGAGATCCGACTGTTACATTGTGTCATCATTGATCACATAACTCTGGATGGGAGATTTGACTGTTATGTTGTATCATCATTGACCACATGACTCTGAATGAGAGATGAGACCATTACTTTGTATTATTATTGACCATATAGCTCAGGATGGGAGATCCGACTGTTACGTTGTATCTTCATTGATCACATAGCTCAGGATGGGAAATCCAACTGTTACCTTGTATCATTATTGAATACATGGCTCTGGATGGGAGATCTGACTGTTACGTTGTGTCATCATTGACCACATGACTTAGTAAGGGCAATTAAGTGTTACATTGTATCCTCTTTGATCACATGAGGTGTCATGTTGTGCTTTCATCGATCACATGGTTTGGGATGGGAGACATGAGTGTTATACTGGATTGTCATTGATCACGTGTTTCGGGATGGGAGATCTAAGGGATATGTTGGGTTATCATTGATCACAGTGACTCGGGATGGGAGATCTGAAGCCTGCTGTTGTTTTGTGTTGTAGCCCCTAGAAGCCTTGAGGTGAATAGCTGGGATTAATCTACCATTCTCTTTCTGAATTCTGACTTTGCACAAATTTCTGATCTTTCCATTTGTTTCCTAGCAAAAGAGAAGAGTTTCTGGATTTTCTCTGGTATTGTGCAGCTAGCTGCACTTTCTCTCCTCCTATAAGGCAACAAGATAAAACCTATCATTTGATTTTTCGCTATAAATCTGCAATAAACTGGCTGTCAAGTTAATTATATACTAAACTATGCATACAATAGCAACTTGCTAATATAATTCTAGTATCTGAGAAACTCCAAATTTTCAGATTTCCATTGCAGTCCCGGAAAATTTAATTTCCTGCGAGTGCTCCAAAAATTAGTGCATTTTCAGTGTTTGCATATCATCAGTCTTGTGTGTGAAGGGGGCTGGTTGCCTGCTCACTACATCCACAAAGCCAGCCCCCTTCCATACCAAAGCGAATGTATAAGCAGAGAAGGTGGCTCAGCTATTATTTAGCCAGTCACCCAACCCACTTGAAACAACGCGCTCTTGATTTTCCAACAATCCAATTGGTAAAATGTTGAGCACTAGCCAGAACTGGATTGTAGTCGATATCTACAGATTGGGAGCCTTTTAATTTAAAATGTTTTGGTTTTTTTTACTAGACGATAACCACTTTTTATTTGAGCAAAGTATCTTTTTTTTGTAGAGATCCAGTTGAATTACTAATTAGTTCTGAAATCAAAGTGACCTAAATTACACCCACTGGTGACATCACTCAGCTTGTGACATCACTCAACTGCTGAAATCGCTCAACTTATCACATCAATCAAGTGGTCAAATCACTCAACTGGTGACAATTTACTGGGGACATCAATATCAATATTATTATTATTTTTTATTATTATAGTGCCATTTATTCCATGGAGCTTTAAAAGTGAAAAAGGTATACAAAAAAACAAGTACAATAATCATGAACATTACAAAAACAGACTGGTATAGGAGGAGAGGGGGCCCTGCCCGCGAGGAGGAGAGGGGGCCCTGCCCGCGAGGAGGAGAGGGGACCCTGCCCGCGAGGAGGAGAGGGGACCCTGCCCGCGAGGAGGAGAGGGGGCCCTGCCCGCGAGGAGGAGAGGGGGCCCTGCCCGCGAGGAGGAGAGGGGGCCCTGCCCGCGAGGAGGAGAGGGGACCCTGCCCGCGAGGAGGAGAGGGGACCCTGCCCGCGAGGAGGAGAGGGGGCCCTGCCCGCGAGGAGGAGAGGGGGCCCTGCCCGCGAGGAGGAGAGGGGGCCCTGCCCGCGAGGAGGAGAGGGGGCCCTGCCCGCGAGGAGGAGAGGGGGCCCTGCCCGCGAGGGCTCACAGTCTACAGGGGATGGGTGCGGATACAGTAGGTGAGGACAGAGCTGGATGATCTGAGGGTTATTGTATATTGTAGGCTTGTCTAAAGAGATTGGTCTTCAGGTTCCTCTTGAAGCTTTCCACGGTAGGGGAGAGTCTGATATGCTGGGGTAGAGCGCTCCAGAGTATGGGGGAGGCACGGAAATCTTGCATGCGATTGTGAGAAGAGGAGATAAGAAAGGAGTAGAGAAGGAGATCTTGTGAGGATCTGAGGTTGCGTTCCGGTAGGTACCCGGAGATTAGGTCACAGATATAAGGAGGAGACCGGTTGTGGATGGTTTTGTATGTCATGGTTAGGGTTTTGAACTGGAGTCTTTGGGCAATGGGAGCCAGTGAAGGGATTGGCAGAGAGGAGAGGCCGGGGAATAGCGAGGGGAGAGGTGGATTAAGCAGGCCGCAGAGTTTAGGTTAGATTGGAGGGTTGCAAGAGTGTTGGAAAGGAGACCACAGAGCAGGAGGTTGCAGTAGTTGAGATGGGAGATGATTAGGGCATGCACTAGTGTTTTATCCTGATTCTTGGTTACAGAATGCACATTTTTTTAGATATTTTTGAGCTGTAGTCGGAAGGAGGTAAAGCTAGTGACATCATTAAACTGTTGATGTCACCAGTCGAGTGATGTCATTAAACATCTTATTGCTCAACTGTTGAAATAAATAACTGGTGATATCGCTGAAGCAGTGGCATTGAGCCATGTGGATGTTATTTTAGATGATGACATATAGGCCAGTTTCCCTCTTTGACATGTTGGGTGAAGTTTGGTTGGACTTTGGCGATTTAAATCAACTTTTAATCCAAATAATAGACATGCACTGGCCGCCATTGATGTTAGAAGGAGCTGAAATGCAGTAACAGCAGGTCCTTGTCTATGTTTGACCTTGAGAATAACCTGCAACAAAAGCCCCTCTATTCTCCCGGCTGCTGCAAGTGTTCAGCAATGTGATAAGAGAATTCCTCTATGACAGCGCTCCGTTGTCTCCTTCATCAGTTTACGTTCTGCAGGAGAAGGGGTAACTAAAAACATTGCGCTCTAATGACTGTTTGGCACCTTAATCTAAATCCCCGGCGTACTTCAGTAATTGTCTTTCTGTTTGTTGCTCTGCATTTCTTAATAGCGTAACCCCAAGGCTCCATTTCTAGTTTTGAGCACGACTTGACTGTGTTTTCTCCTCCGAGAGCTCAAAGCAGATGGGAATTAAATCCACATCACCTGTGCAAAGTAAGGTTAGCAAAGTCCTGCCCTCCCATCACCTGAAGAGCCAGGAATTCCCAGCCGAGGCTGGAGACTGAAGATGGATAATTTGCATCCACATTGGCTTATGATAGTAGCATGGCATCTCATAGAATCTAGTTAAGATCAAGGGCGTAACTACAACAGGTGCAGGGGATGCAATTGCACCCGGGCCCTGGAGCATAGGGGGCCCAAAAAGTCCCTTTGGTCTATATGAGAAGACTATTGCTATTAAAGACTTGGGGGGCTTTTGTATTGGGACCCATGAGCGTCAAGTTACGCCATTGTAAGGGCCCGTGCCCACGACCAGTGTGTGCAACGTTTTGGATGCACCATGCTTTTGCGACTCCCAAAACGCTGCATTGAACAGTAGAAGCACAGTGGACGGGATTTATAGAAATCAAAGCCTACTGTGCTTCTTTTTTCCGCAGTATAAGGCTGCTTTCACACATCCGGTTTTAGCAGAGGCGGCCAATCCGGCTCTAAAACCTATGCAACTGATGCGGTGACAAAACCGCATCCTTTGCATAAGTTTTTAACATGCGGCCCGTCCGTTTTTTGCCGCTTGCGGCAGGCTACTGAGCATGCGCAGTGGAAAAAAACGCATGCGGCGGCCGGATGCGGTGTTTGCCGCAGGATGCCGCATGCGGCGTCCATAGGCATGCATTGCGGGGTTTTTTGCCAGACAAAAAAACGTGCTAGGCAACGTTCCATCCGGCCTCCGCATCGGCTAAATTTGCCGCATGCGGCAAAAACCGGACGTAATGCAAGCCAATGCGGCACAATACGGCACTAATGTAAGTCTATGCAAAAAAACGCAACTGGCGGCAAAAAAAAAACGGTTGCAGTTTTTCTGCAAAGCGCCGGATTGTGCCGCACAGGAAAAACCGGATGTGTGAAAGCAGCCTAAATTGACATGCGGTGCAGGTTTCTGAGCTACTGCAGGTCAATTTATTTTTGCCGTGATGAGAATGTTCTGAGCGGGAGAATACAGTGAAAATTCGATGCACACATAATCCTGATCATGTGCACGGACAGTGCGTTCTCCCACCTCGGACGTTGGCGTCTCCGGAAGAGAAAACACGCTGCGTCTAGAAGGCTCGCACTCCAGATCGCGAAATACAGGGTGGTCCAAAAGTAGGTGGACAGTATGTGTAATAGGGTTATCGAAACATGGTGTAAAGTGAAACTGACTCAGTTGCTCTTAGCAACCAATCAGATTCCACCTTTCATTCTTCACAGACTCTTTGGAAAATGAAAGGTGGAATCTCATTGGTTGCTAAGAGCAACTGAGTCAGTTTCACTTTACACCATGTTTCGATAACCCTATTACACATACTGTCCACCTACTTTTGGACCACCCTGTACTATGTTATATGGGTTATCATTTCTATCAGATCTGATTATTAGAATGATGGATTGGTAACTTAACAACCAATCGGACTCCAGATTTCAATTTTAGAGACCCTTTAGGATCCAAACAATATTCTGATATGTGTAATTTTACCCTCTAGATTCTGATAAGCTCCATCTCTCCTAATACCGACACCAAATGTCCGGGATCATACACTGTACTGTATATTGGTGCATGACTGTTGTGTCACTACACTGTATAACTGAGCTCTGTGTTACGGTATTATTGTGTCTCTGTGTAATTCTACTGAGTCAATTGTTACTTAATGACTGTATTTATGTCATTCACTCAGCGCCATTTATTCAATGATCATCACTGTCCCCATTGGGGCTCACAATCTAAATTCAGTCTTTGTAGTATAGGATGAATGTGGAGGAAACCCAGGCAAACACAGGTAGAAACATACAATCTCCTTGCAGATGTCGTCCTTGGTGGGATTTGAACCCAGGACTCCAGTGCTGCAAGACTGCAGTGCTAACCACTGAACCACCCTGCTGTGCTAACCACTGAGCCACCTGTAGTGCTTTATAGTATCACTGCATTACTTTCTGATTGTTGTGTTATTGTATGACTGTACTGTATGAATATTACTATTTCATGCTTTAAGCTTTACTTGTGTTATTGTATGAATGTACGGGATCAGGCTATGTGCCCACGTTTTTCATGCGCTTTTCCTTGCTTATTTTAATCAATAAAGGCAAGGAAAAATCATCCCAGCAAAGTCTGAGAATCGTGACTTGCTGTGCACACGCTGCTTCTTTTTATCTATGAGGATCCTGACTTGCTGTGCACACGCTGCTTCTTATTATCTATGAGGATCCTGACTTGCTGTGCACACGCTGCTTCTTATTATCTATGAGGATCCTGACTTGCTGTGCACACGCTGCTTCTTATTATCTATGAGAATGGTGACTTGCTGTGCACACGCTGCTTCTTTTTATCTATGAGAATGGTGACTTGCTGTGCACACGCTGCTTCTTATTATCTATGAGAATGGTGACTTGCTGTGCACACGCTGCTTCTTATTATCTATGAGAATGGTGACTTGCTGTGCACACGCTGCTTCTTATTATCTATGAGAATGGTGACTTGCTGTGCACACGCTGCTTCTTATTATCTATGAGAATGGTGACTTGCTGTGCACACGCTGCTTCTTATTATCTATGAGAATTGTGACTTGCTGTGCACACGCTGCTTCTTTTTATCTATGAGAATGGTGACTTGCTGTGCACACGCTGCTTCTTATTATCTATGAGAATGGTGACTTGCTGTGCACACGCTGCTTCTTATTATCTATGAGAATGGTGACTTGCTGTGCACACGCTGCTTCTTATTATCTATGAGAATGGTGACTTGCTGTGCACACGCTGCTTCTTATTATCTATGAGAATGGTGACTTGCTGTGCACACGCTGCTTCTTATTATCTATGAGAATCCTGACTTGCTGTGCACACGCTGCTTCTTATTATCTATGAGGATCCTGACTTGCTGTGCACACGCTGCTTCTTATTATCTATGAGAATTGTGACTTGCTGTGCACACGCTGCTTCTTATTATCTATGAGAATGGTGACTTGCTGTGCACACGCTGCTTCTTATTATCTATGAGAATGGTGACTTGCTGTGCACACGCTGCTTCTTTTTTTCCTTGCAGATTTTGTTGCTGAAAAAAGAAGCAGCGTGTCAATTGTTTCTGCATTTATTTCCTGCATTCTATAATCCCCTGCAATGCTTTATCACTACAGGGGATTATATCGCAGCACTTTGCCTCACACACGTGCATATAGCATGGTGTGTGAGGCTCTCCGTAGCTCAGTAACCCGTAGTCATCATGTTGATGAGCCAGGGTTGCAAGGGCAGCGATGGGGTCTTTGCAATCACAGGGACCCGATCGCCAGGAAGAGATAAGTGAATCCTCTCCCTGCCTTCTGAATGCTGCAATTGCACTGATCGCAGCATTCAGGGGGTTAAACTGCCGAGAGCGGCCCGGGCACCGCTCTGGGCAGTGAGAGACGGGTCCTGGCTGTAACATCAGCTGGAGACCTGGCAGTGATCACAGGGCTACAGTGCCTGAATCCCCGCTATGGCCGTGACTAAACAACGCGCAAACGCAATAACAAACACTTTTTTTTTTTTAGTGCCAATACATGCTTTTTTTGTGTGCAGAAAAGAAGCATACAAAATAGCAACGTGGGCACATAGCCTCAGTGTTACAATGATACAGCACAGTCAGAAAGTATCACTGTGTTACTTTCTGATGTTATTGTATGACTGTACGGGATCACAGCAAAGTCAGAAAGTGACACTAATACCATACAGTCACACAATAACATCAGAAAGTGACAATGATACAACAGTCAGAAAGTGACACTGTCATTGTATCATGTTCTGATGTTATTTATGACTGTACATTATGTGTTACTTTCTGACTATGTCGTATCATTAGGAAAATACAGTGGAACCTTGGTTTAAGAGTAACTTTGTTTGAGAGCGTTTTGCAAGAGAAGCAAAGCTTATTACAAACTTGTAACTTGGTTTAAGAGCAATGCTTTGCAATAAGAGCAAATTCCCACTATGTACACTTCCGGTTCCATCCTTTCACTGCGCTCTGACCCGCTCTGGAGGTAACTTTCTGTACGTATGCTGTACTGCACAGTTCTGTATAGTATATACTATATATCATTTCTATCAATTTGCATTTGTGGATACAGTACTGTACTCTTTTTGGCTAACCAGTACAGCACATCGCTTGTACTGTACCTCTCGCACACCAATTCTATTGTAAGCTTTTTTTATTTTACTGTACAGTATTTTTTATTCGTGTACTGTAATTTTATACGAATACAGTACATTATGTATTACTGTAATATGTTTGTATAAATACACTATGCAATACAAGGGAAATACACAAAATATTTTTGGGTTGTGGAACGAATTGTCTGCGTTTCAATTATTTCCTATGGGAAAATTCGCTTTGGTATAAGAGTAACTTGGTTTAAGAGCACAATTCTAGAATCTAAGGTTCCACTATACTCCATATAGCCATACAATACATTTTTCTGGGGGTCCACAATGTACTAAGACCCCAGCGGTAGCAACAACTCCAACTATTGTATCACTGTGTTACTTTCTGATGTTATTGTATGACTGTACGGTATCAGTTTTACTTTCTGACTGTGCTGTATCACTTTGTTACTTTCTGACTGTGTTGTATCATTGTATCTTTTATTATATGGCTGTATTGTATCATTGTGGTACTCCATGGCTCCCACTATGATACACAAGGTATTGTACTCAGTTACGAGAGCCATTTACCTTAATTTGTCTGGGCAGAGGAGGGCTCAGGTCTTGCTCCTTTTTCTGTGACTTTGGTAAATAAATCCAATTTGTCACCGTGAAGTAGATAAAATAGATCAGTTACAATCAGAGATAACACCATAATCGATGACCCTGCAGAGCAGAGCGGCGATAGTGGAGAGCGTGGCATTGGAATCGCTGGGGATGATTATTTCTCCTGTAGTCTACGGTACTGATACCTGCATGTTTTCTTATAGGAGTTTTCTGATTTTAGAAAATTCTGAGCCTGTAAAGGCAGGACCATGAACCAGAGCAGAATGTTTCTTGTGCCGGAGAACCATTTCTCACAGACAGCCTATTGATTTTAATGAAAACGCTGTAATTCTTCATTTCACCAGTGGGGTCACTGCAGGGATGTCGAATAGTTTCTGATGAGTTTACCAAGAGATGACCACCGATCAATGGAGGTTACAGTAGCAGGATCATCTTTGATCTGATTGTCAGAGGAACCCTTTAAGGCTTTCCTAATCCAAATTTGTATGTCATGATGTCCTTCAAATAATGTCATCACCTCAAATAATAGAATCACCATTGATTACAAGTCCTTGAAGTGTCCCCTTGTGCAAAAACATTTAATATTCTTTCCAGCCTATTGAGTTGTATGTCTGGAAAAGCTCAAAGTGACAACTAATATGGCCACCATTAACTGGTCACCGAGCCCTACCCTACGCCTCCTGGTTATGTAGAAATTCAGGAGCAGAGGAAGAATTTAGATAGCTTGAAATTCAGGGAAACCCTCAGGAGATTGTGAAGGCAGCCATATTGGTTGTCACCTTTTGTTCCGAAAACTCATTCCAGAATGAAACATTATAGTGTTCTAAATCCCGTTTTTCAAATCCCAAGAACCTGGTATTCAAATTGTCTCTTCAGGGAGGACGGAGACAAATTCTAGTGTCACCTGTTGGAAGTAGCAATCCTAAAAGTCAAAAGTGGCCCTCTAACAAGCCTTTTTCTATGACTTAGGATTTATGCCAGATCAGACCCTCAATTTGGTGTTTCAGGGGGATTGCCCCTCGTCAGTGCAAAGTATGAGATCTGATCTGGCTGTATGAGAAGCTATAGTGGGTTCTAAGGGGAAAACATTACTCCTTATGGAGACTGACAAACCAATCTTGCTGCCAGTGAGGAGACTTATAGCTGCAATGCTCCTTTGGGAAATATTCAATTGTTTGTCAGTATCCACAAGGAGATAAGTTTTCCCCTTAGACCCCACTATAGCTTCTCATACAGCCAGATCAGATATCATACATTGCACTGACGAGGGGCAATCACCCTGAAACACTAGGTCTGCAGATTGAGGTTCTGATCTGGCATAAATCCTAAATCATGTGAAAAGGCTTGTTAGAAGGCCACTTTTGACTTTTAGAATGGCTACTTCCAATAGGTGGCACTAGAGTTTATGTCCTTCCTCCCTGAAGAGACAATTTAAGTATTTCCCAGAGGAGCATTGCAGCTATAAGACTCCTCACTGGCAGCCAGTTTGGTTTGTCAGTCTCCACAAGGAGAAACCTTTTTCTCCTTAGTCCCCACTATAGCTTCTCATACAGCCAGATCAGATCTCATACTTTGCACTGACGAGGGGCAATCACCCCAAAACACTGTCTGCAAATTGAGGTTCTGATCTGGCATTAATCCTAAGTCATATGAAAAGGCTAATTAAAGGGCCATTTTAGACTTTTAGGATTGCTACTTCCAATAGGTGGCGCTAGAGTTTGTCTCCTTCCTCCCTGAAGAGACAATTTGAATATTTCCCAGAGGAGCATTGCAGCTATAAGACTCCTCACTGGCAACCAGATTGGTGTGTCAGGTCTCCGCAAGGAGAAAAGTTTTCCTCTTAGAACCTGGTAGATACTTGTCCAAATGGAAATGAGAACCTTTGGGGCATTTTCCCTTTTAAATGCATGTATTTTGATCTAAACATAATGTTTACAATCGGATTTCATTGAAAAAAATGTTGCACCGTTTTGCTTTTCCTGCCGCTTTGTTTCCTTGAACTTTGTTGACTGCAGAATACCCAAGAAGCCGTTCATTATATTCATTATATTGTTCCAACAGAAAGTTTGTAACTGGTTTTTTTTTTTTTCATTTTTTGTTTTCTTAACTGATTAATGACCTCATCAAAGTTCAGCTCAACTTTTATGTGGTCCATGGTCAAAGGAAAAGAGGGATTCAGAAAAAGACAGAGTGACAAGCTTTACATTAGAGATCGCCGATGGATTCTGCAGCCAGAAATACATTGGGAAACTAAGAGCCTGTAAAAGCTAAAAGTTAATGAAACCCATTTGCAAAAAAGTATTTTTAGCTCAACATTCCTGTATTTAAAATGTCCCTGAATTTAATCATACCCTGTGCAAAGTATACTATACACCCCGGGGCCAAGTGAAAAGCCCATTATCTTCTGCCATGACGCCTAGCAACTTTTTGAAGATGGTATAATTGTTTTTGCCTCCACTCGATTCATTGTATTGTTGCTGCAATGTGCGGTCATTGCCCCATTCTTTGCATTGGTGGTGATCTTAGTGGTAATTAGCAATCTTGCATCTAATCTACCTTTCTAAGTTGGGAATGATCCTTTAATTGCATCCATCATGGTTACCAAATGCACCCAGTTCTTCGAGGGTTAATCCAAAAGTCGGTGATTTCCTTGCACTTCTACTCATAAAAAAAAATTTAAAAAATTTAATTCTTTTTTTTTTTTTTTTTCTTTTTCTCTAAGAGGAAAATAATTTATAGTCTTTGAATCCTTTCTCGTTCCTGGGTGAACTATAGCATTATGCCTGGTATTGATCGCCAGGGCGGATTTGCATTTATTCATACCATAAAAGTGCTTTTAATGGGGACATTCTGGTAATTGAATCTATACAGTGTTTAACATTAGAACCGTCGTTTTAATCCTCCGTCCGTCTCGTGGAGCATTGTCTCGTTCAGTAAACACTTTGGTGGCCGTTCTGTCGTCTCAGCGCCATTCCACGCCAGTTAATATTTTGACAATGGAACGCGGTCGAGGTCTTTCCCTGTGTTACCGAAGGGGGGGAGAGAGGAAGAAATATTTCATTACTTTGCGCCGAGCACCGGAGTAAGTCAGAGTAGTTTTGCTAATTAAATTCAATTGCTATCCATTAGACCAATGGAATGAGATGTATTCAGTTATAGCTGACACAGCACAGGTATGCAATTTGGCTAAATGGCCATTTCAGATCCGCAGTGTACGTTCCTCCACATTTTACCGAGCTCGAATTTCCTCCCATAAAATGTTGTATAATAAATATTGCCGACTGAAGGGTGAAAAGCGACTCAGAACAGTCTATAAAGGGCTGAAAAATAATTACAGATCAGGACGAACATTTACACGAGGATGATTCAACGGCGCAACTCCGGTTACATGTTTGCTGCTTTTGTATGTAAGTGAGAAATACAAAAGTTATAGTGTATATTATAAGGTTATTAGGGGTATGGTCTATAAAGTGTCTGGGTAGTAGTTAGTATTATACTCCAGAGCTGCACTCGCTATTCTGCTGGTGCAGTCACCTGTGTACATACATTACATTACTTATCCTGAGTTACATCCTGTATTCTGCTCCAGAGCTGCACTCACTATTCTGCTGGTGCAGTCACTGTGTACATACATTACATTACCTATCCTGTACTGATCCTGTGTTATATTCTGCATTATACTCCAGAGCTGCACTCACTGTTCTGCTGGTGCAGTCACTATGTACATACATTACTTATCCTGTACTGATCCTGAGTTACATCCTGTATTATACCCCAGAGCTGCACTCACTATTCTGCTGGTGCAGTCACTATGTACAGAGATTACATTACTGACCCTGTACTGATCCTGAGTTACATCCTATATTATACTCCAAAGCTGCGCTCACTATTCTGCTGGTGCAGTCACTATGTACATACATTACATTACTGATCCTGTACTGATCCTGAGTTACATCCTGTATTATACTCCAGAGCTGCACTCACTATTCTGCTGGTGCAGTCACTATGTACAGAGATTACATTACTGACCCTGTACTGATCCTGAGTTACATCCTATATTATACTCCAGAGCTGCGCTCACTATTCTGCTGGGGCAGTCACTGTGTACATACATTACATTACTGATCCTGTAATGATCCTGAGTTAAATCCTGTATTATACTCCAGAGCTGCACTCACTATTCTTTTGGTGCAGTCACTGTGTACATACAGTACATTATATTACTTATCCTGCACTAACCCTGAGTTGCATTCTGTATTATACTCCAGAGCTGCGCTCACTACTGGTGAATTTTCCGCTCTATGAATCATCCTACAGTATAAAGCAGAATTGTTTGCTGCTGATAATATAAAACTAAGTGTGACTTCACACTAATTAGCCATATTACTATAGTTTCGTCTGAAGACCCCCCCTTTATGTTAAAATTTTCATTGCCCCAATAATTCTGTAACCTTTTCCGACCTGGGATACATTTTGTCTGTGCTTTTATAATTCAGTGAAAACCCCAGTTCTTTCTTTGATTGAGGTTAGGATGTTTCATAATCTCCTGTGTAACTAAACAACAAGAAAGAAAACATTGTAATCGCTGCGCCCATCTAATCCGAGGCATGTAAGTGTCGGAGCGCTTCCCCCGCAGACACATAACAGGACGTCCAAGTGTCTGCAGTTGCAGAAGTTCTACATTCTCCAAAACTTTCTGCTCGGCCCCGGGCCCGAGTCCCACTCTCTGGATCTATGGACTGACATTTATTTTATAATGTATCATTCCGTCCCCATATAGTGTCATGTTAATTCCTAATTCCATTGATATCTCCTGGATTATCAAACATTATAGAATATTGGACAAGTGATTACATTTTGCCTTTGAGTCAAAGAATCCAAAATGAGATTTTAATTTGCTTTATATTCTAGGATTTTATTATATAGGAGGTCTGGGTGTTATTCCAAACTTGGCCCCCATTTTAAAGGGAACCTGTCACCAGAAATTTCACTATTAAACTAAAAGAATCCCCTTCTGCGGTTCCTGGCTGCATTCTAGAAAAGTTCCTCTTGCAACTGGCCCCCCTTTCACACCTAAATAACAACTTTATAAAATATTACCTTTTGCTATGGTAATGAGGTTTGCTGGCCCCAGGGGCGGGCTGTATTTCGTCCGTTATCCCCCCCTCCTGCCGCTGTTCACCGTCCCCCAGTGTTCATTTACATAGATGAGGCCGCCGTCCTCATGTTCCTAGGTGCTCCTGAAGTTTCGCGCATGCGCAGTGGCACTATCGCGCGACTGAGCAGTTTTCAAATCGGGAGCGCCGGTGACGTTATGACGCAGGCGTGAGATTATGGACGGCGCTGTGAATGTCATCACCAGCGTCATCCAAGTACCCGCCCGTAATCCCGTTATCCCACCCTCCTGCCGCTGTTCGCCGTCCCCCAGTGTTCATTTACATAGATGAGGCCGCCGCCCTCATGTTCCGCAGTGGTCTGGAAGTCTCGCGCATGCGCAGTGGCACTATTGAGGGACTGAGCAGTTTTCAAATCGGGAGCGCCGGTGAGGTTATGGCGCAGGCGCGAGATTATGGGCGGCGCTGTGAATGTCATCACCAGCGTCATCCAAGTACCCGCCCGTAATCTCGCGCCTGCGCAATATCATCACTAGTGCTCGCGATTTGAAAACTGCTCAGTCCTGCGATAGGTGCTCCTGAAGTTTCGCGCATTCGCAGTGACACTATCTCGGGACTGAGCAGTTTTCAAATCGCGAGCGCTGGTGATGTTATTGCGCAGGTGCGTGATTATGGATGAGTACTTGGATGACGCTGGTGATGACATTCACAGCGCCACCCATAATCTTGCGCCTGCGCAATAACATCACTGGCGCGAGCGATTGGAAAACTGCTCAGTCCCGCGATAGTGTCACTGCGCATGCACGAGACTTCAGGAGCACCTATCGCGGGACTGAGCAGTTTTCCAATCGCTCGCGCCAGTGATGTTATTGCGCAGGCGCAAGATTATGGGCGGCGCTGTGAATGTCATCACCAGCGTCATCCAAGTACTCGCCCATAATCGTGCACCTGCGCAATAACATCACCAGCGCTCGCGATTTGAAAACTGCTCAGTCCCGAGATAGTGTCACTGCGCATGCGCGAAACTTCAGGAGCACCTATCGCAGGACTGAACAGTTTTCAAATCGCGAGCACTGGTGATGATATTGCGCAGGCGCGAGATTACGGGCGGGTACTTGGATGACGCTGGTGATGACATTCACAGCGCCGCCCATAATCTCGCGCCTGCGCCATAACCTCACCGGCGCTCCCGATTTGAAAACTGCTCAGTCCCTCAATAGTGCCACTGCGCATGCGCGAGACTTCCGGAGCACTGCGGAACATGAGGGCGGCGGCCTCATCTATGTAAATGAACACTGGGGGACGGCGAACAGCGGCAGGAGGGTGGGATAACGGGATTACGGGCGGGTACTTGGATGACGCTGGTGATGACATTCACAGCGCCGTCCATAATCTCACGCCTGCGTCATAACCTCACCGGCGCTCCCGATTTGAAAAACTGCTCAGTCGCGCGATAGTGCCACTGCGCATGCGCGAAACTTCAGGAGCCCCTAAGAACATGAGGGCGGCGGCCTCATCTATGTAAATGAACACTGGGGGACGGCGAACAGGGGCAGAAGGGGGGATAACAGACGAAATACAGTACGCCCCGGGGCCAGCAAACCTCGTTACCATAGCAAAAGGTAATATTTTATAAAGTTGTTATTTAGGTGTGAAAGGGGGGCCAGTAGCAAGATGAACCTTTCTAGAATGCAGCCCAGGAGCTGCAGAGGGGATTCTTTTAGTTTAATAGCGAAATTTCTAGTCACAGGTTCCCTTTAAGGATCAATCGGGGGGTCAAGTGACTTGAATGAGACCTCATCACAGGTCGAATGGCCAAAAACTATCAAAACAAAGATCCCTGATGCGGCCAAGTTCCGGCTTTTAAATCTTGGCCAAGATTTTTTGGATTAAAGGAATTTTTCATGTCCGTGAAAACACACGAGCATCATGCTCATTACCGCACAAGTCCTTTAGTCTGACATTTTGACAGATTAGTAAATATTCTGGATTATCAGAAGTAAATATAACTTTCTTGTAAGGAGTTGAGAACCTTCAGGATGGCCAAGATGCCCAAATAAAACTTTTTGTTTATGATGAAAATATAAAGAACATTTCCATTCGCCACTTTTGTTGCTTTGATACAGTGACATCTTTCCTTGGTTCTTTGACAGGCCGGGTGATGTGGGAACGTTCAGCTTGTCCCGTCCTCTCCCACTCTGCCCGCTCGTCTGCCAGGGAGAGGGGGCGAGAGAAAGGAAGTCGTTTGTGCTCCACTAAACAGTGCCAGTATGATTAATGTAAAGGGTTACATATGATTGAACCTGGGTGCGCCAGGCCTTTGTCGCCCCCCCCCCCCACACGTTTTCCCCTCGTTAGACTTTATGTAGCATCTATCAAAACTTTCTGGACCCCCTTCCCCTTTCCTCCTTCTCCCTCATTAGCATGTGAATTTCTATTCAGCGTTTTTTTTTTTACGCGCGTTTCGGCCGGAGTTCTCGATTCTTGTTTTCAATCCGCCAGTTGTAAAACGTCAGACTGTCACTTACAATGTAAAAAAGCAAAAATGATGGTATTTGTAAAAATGTTATCACCTCATAAAAACCAATTGTAAAGACATGAAAGTGATCCGGGAATGCGGCTCCGCGCATGGGATTGAGTTAGCACAGCTGCCACCAGTACCAGTTGTCCGATTCCCACACTCTCCACCAAAGGCAGAGGTTTACACAAGCGCGATTTTAGTTACAATTACTCTAATTAACATTTGATTTGCATAAATCGTCAAAGTCAAAACAACAAAGAGATGCTTGAGAAGCTTAACCCTGTTTGTTTCCCCCAAGATTGGAGGGTGGGGGGGGAGGCTGTAAATTTTAAGTCTGAACAGACATTGAGTTCACTTCTGGAATAAAATCTGGATTTAATGCGTTCCATTCAGTCTAGAATTTCTTTTTTTTATGTTTTTATTCTTGCAGTTTCGTAAAGGGTTGGGGAGGTGTGCATTGGATTGCTACCAGGGAGCTATTTGTGAGCTGTGTTTTGATGGGGTTCCACCAGGTGCAAGTGTTTCCTCCCACGCTCCATCCCGACCGGTTAATTGGCCTCGGAATAAATTGGCCTTGGTGTTTGGGTGTCTGAGTTGGGGGAATTACATAGAGAACTGAAGGTTGGGGTCGGCACGTCTGAATATCACTTTCCGCACTACAATACATTGGCACAAAGTAGATTATGAACATTTTTGAATACTTTAATTATTGTTTTCATTGTGTTTTACAGTTATATTTTTTTCTTAAGCAAATATATAATTTCTGTTTTGTGTACATTTTTATGCTTATATTAAAATAAATATTTATATATATATCTTTTTGTGTATGTATTTACATTTATTTGTTCCTTAAAAACAAAGAAGAAATATATATTTTTATTTTTATTATTTTTTTGTACGTACTTTATACTATCTTTTTCCTTAAAAAAAACAAAAAAATAAATATATAAAATATAAATATAATTATAAACAATACATAAAATATAATATAAATATATAAAATATAAATGTGTATTCTATTTTTTCTGTGTATTTTTTATATAAAAAAATCATAATATATATTATTTTTTAATTTTTTGTGTATTTTATGTTTACATTTGCACAAAAATAAAGTATAAATGTATTTTACTTTTATTTTTTTGTGTTTTGTACTTAAAAAAAAAATAAAATATATATATAACTATAATATAATATTCTTTTTTCTTTCATTTTTATTTTTTTAAATGTTTTTGGGGGGAAAGGTCCCGTGTATACTAAGTGACCCAATAGAGTATATAACATAGAAGCCAGGTAGCCAAAGTTCTGACACATTTTTGCAGTTGGCAATGTAGATACGTTAGTAAAGTTTAAAAAAATGTTTCCAATTAAAAAATTTAATATTAAAGAAATAAGGAAATAAATATATATGTGTGTGTGTGTGTGTGTGTGTATATATATATATATATATATATATATATATATATGTATGTGTGTATATATATATATATATATATATATATATATATATATGTATATGTATGTGATTATATATGATTATATATACATATATATGTGTGTGTGTGTATATATACATACAGTATGTGTGTGTTTGTGTGTATATGTATATATATATATATATATATATATATATATATATATATATATATATATATATATACACATATATATATATATATATATATATACACATATATATATATATATATATACACATATATATATATATATATATACACATATATATGTGTATATATATATATGTGTATATATATATATATATATATATATGTGTGTATATATATATATATATATATATATATGTATGTGTATATATAATATATATATACATACATACAAAAAAGACCAGTCGCACACTGTGAAAGCATGGGAAACCAGCAAAGGAACCCCTGTTTCATTCTGTTTTTCTCTATTGTATAATATAAATAACAGAATGAAGCAGGGGTTCCTTTGCTGGTTTCCCACGCTTTCACAGTGTGTGACTGGTCTTTTTTGTTATATATATATATATAATTACATACCCACACAGTATATATACTGTATATCTGTGCTAATGGCCCTTGTTAGGGCCATCATATTCCATGTCGCTGCACCATATAACTCTGTGAAAGTGAAAATGGCTAGTATGATGATACAGCGAGCCGTGGGAGCTTACAATCTAATGAGAAGTATGAACTCACTGCTTTTGTATTATTATATTTCTGCTAGTCCAAAAAAGGCATTTTTAGTTACTTTTGATGCTTCAGAAATATATTGTTAAACCAATTAATAACTTGAATTATTATTAATTATTATTTTTTAATTATTTTTTTTATTTATTTATTGATATAAATTGTATTTTTTTTATATTTGATACATTTTTATTTTGCAAGACTTAAAAAAAAAAAAGAAAAAAAATCCTGTTAAAAATATCAAGGGGGGGGTGGGGCATAGTAATATTTTCTCGTACATACCTACTGTATATCAGGTCTATTAACTGAGAAAAAGAGGGGTAAGACTTCGTCCATGAACTCGTCCATGGGTTTCCCACCTAACCATGGGCCCGGCTCCATCAACATCAAACGCCGGGGAACGATTAGGCCTGATGAAGTAGGTGATTCTGTTTGCACAAGAGCCGAGTTATTTCAAATAAAATATCTCCGAAGAAACTTGCATGAAGAAACCCAGACAAAAAAAAATAAATATATACAGTAAAAAAAAAAATTGTAAGAAAAAAAACCTTGCAGGGTGATTTATGATTCTGCCGTCCCTCGGTGTTATCCAAAATATGAAGTGAGAATTCTTACCCCCTGTTCGATTTCAAAGCGGACTCGTTGCCCCCATGTAGCAAATTGCCATGGAAACAGCCAAAAAAGCAGCTCCAAAGAGACACGGAGCATCCATCTTTAAAATACCCAATCAATTGCATTTACAGCAGAGTTGCCAGGATGTGATTCCAGCCAAATAAAACAAAGGGATTCCTGGAATGAAGATAAAAAAATAAAAAATAAAGTGGCAAAAAAAAAAGACTTTGAAGTCTTCGATCTTATATTGAAACCTTAGTTGGATCTAACAAAAAATATTTTTTTTTTTTAATAATTAAAAATAAATTTGAGCCCTTAGCCCCAAAAAAAGAGTTTAGGATTTGTCAAATGTCTAATTTCTGCAGACTCCTTTTTTTTTTTTTTTTTTTTTTTTTTTTTTTATGTAAAATTGCACATGCCGTATTGAATCAGGTATTGTTTCTGTGCATGGAAGCATATATAATCAGAACAAACAGTAACTGGATTGGGCCATCGTCCTCTCTAAAGAATTCGCTGGCGCTCAGTATTTTTTAGTTGAAAAGCGACAATCTTTATCAGTTTCTCCGGCCCGGGTACACTAAGTAGTGGCTGCCTTTTGGACATAAACCCTATTATAGTGTGTATATATAAATATATATGCCGTAAATCTCTCCTTTACTTAGTTTCTTTACCAAGACTGACCTTTCCTTTTTTCCTTTCATGGTTTAACCTACCTCGGTCTGATTGACTTTTGATGAATTTTTTTATTTTTTTTTTATCCTGAGAATTGGTCTCCAAAACAAGTCTGTGTGGCACTGAGAGGCAGTCTGTTGTACAGCAGGTAGAACTTCCTGTGTCTTCTCCAGACCATAATCGATTCATTGTATAATTGTTTTACCAGTTTACAGAGTGTAGAAGGCAGGTAAAAGGTATATGGAAACAGTATTTCTCATTTAGGCCTGGACCTTGACCACAGATGATGAGGTAGAGGCTCAAATAAAGTCTGTGTGTCAATGAGAGGCAGCGTGTTGTACAGCAAGTAGAACTTCCTGTGTCTTCTCTAGAGTATAATCGATTCATCATGTACTTGTTTTACCAGTTTACAGAGTGTAGGAGGCAGGTAAAGGGAAAATGGAAACAATATTATTCATTTAGGCCTGGACCTTGACCACAGATGATGAGGGCTCAAGACAAGTCTATGTAGCATTGAGAGGCAGTCTGTTGTACAGCAAGTAAAACTATGTGTGCTTACTCTATTACGTAAATGACTAATTACGAGCTTATATTAATTGTTTAAGATGATTAGTGGTAAATTAAAGAAAAATCTTACATTTTTAATTTAGGCTTGAACCTTGACCTCAGATGGTGAAGCGTCACCTTGGCCTGTCTGGTGAGGACCCTGTAGAAAACGTTTGAAAAGTTGTACTATAGAGTTCATTTTGCATGGAGGACAGGAATACAAGGGAATTTTTAGGAAACCCAGAACTCAGGGATCACAAAATCCTCTATACAGATGAAGCGTTTCTGGGCATGTGTGACCACCGTCTTATCAGTTTCTATGGTCGCACATGCTCAGTAGAGCTTTGTTCACACAAGGTTCATAAGATCCTCTATACTCCAGATCAGTCGGGGTTTCACGGACCTCCAGTTATCATACATTTATTACTTATCCTCTCAATAAATGATACGTTTGATATTAGCACAAACCCTTTAAGATATAATACACCAGTGCTAATGTACATTATTAGCAAACCGCAAACAAAAAGATATGATTCAGATTGGGCTGTTGGGATATTCTAAACTGTTTTGCGTTACAGTTAAGGCATCGTCATAAAATGACCTATTGTTTACATCAGGTATTTATATTAAATATACTTTAAAAAAAAGTGATTTTTTTTTTTTTTTTTTTTTTTATTCTCTATCGCAATCTATGACGATAATATTTCCAAATTCTTTAACTTTTCACACTTGGCACTAGGTCTTATACTAGACTCACAATTAATGCTCTGTATGGAAAATGTTTTAGCTGTCTCATTATCAAATCAGGTAGAATTACCGTTTTATACAGTAGATGGCTCAGGATCCACCATTCACAATAGGTGATATCACAGCTCACCTCCTCCTCCTGTACAATGATTGGTAACACAGGATCCACCATTCACAAAAGATCTCACGGCTCACCTCTTCCTCTTGTACAATGACTGGCAGCACCTCCAGGGAACTAGTCTGATTTCCATATGTGGAGTCGGGAAGGAATTTGTTTCCCCATTGGAGCTTATTTGACACATTGGGGGTTTTTTGCCTTCCTCTGGATCAACATGCTAGGCTACGGGTTGAACTAGATGGACTTAGAGTCTGCCTTCAACCTTAAAACTGTGAAACTATGAAACCTCTATATACAGTAGATAACACTGGATCCACCATTCACAATGGGTGATGTCACAGCTCACCTCCTCCTCCTGTAAAATGACTGATAACACCTATATACAGTAGGTAACACCAATCACCACAATTGATGATGTCACAGTTCACCTCTTCCTCCTCCTGTACAATGACTGATAACACCTCTATATACAGTAGATAACACTGGATTCATCATTCACAATAAGAAATGTCACAGCTCACCTCTTCCTCCTCCTGTACAATGACTGATAATCCCTCTATATACAGTAGATAACACCGGGTCAACCATTCACAATAGGTGATATCACAGCTCACCTCCTCCTCCTGTACAATGATTGATAACACAGGATCCACCATTCACAATAGATCTCACGGCTCACCTCTTCCTCTTGTACAATGACTGGCAGCACCTCTATATACAGTAGATAACACTGGATCCACCATTCACAATGGGTGATGTCACAGCTCACCTCCTCCTCCTGTAAAATGACTGGTGTTACCTACTGTATATAGGTGTTATCAATCACCACAATTGATGTCACAGTTCACCTCTTCCTCCTCCCGTACAATGACTGATAACACCTCTGTATACAGTAGATAACACTGGATCCATCATTCACAATAAGAAATGTCACAGCTCACCTCTTCCTCCTCCTGTACAATGACTGATAATCCCTCTATATACAGTAGATAACACCGGGTCAACCATTCACAATAGGTGATGTCACAGCTCACCTCTTCCTCCTCCTGTACAATGATTGATTACACCTCTATATACAGTTGATAACTCAGGATGGGCCACTTAGGATAGGTAATGTCACAGCTCACCTCCTCCTCCTCTCTGTACTATGACCTTTGCCCTAATGACAATATGGTCACTAAATACTTCAATTCGGTAGGGTTTGATTCGGTCTATTGCTGTTATGGCCAGTGGGTAATGGTGGGTAAATATGTGTTTGTACATTACATTATATATGTATGTATATAAACATAATTTATAAAAAAAAGGCACAAAATCCTGATTTATTCAATAGGTTGTTTTCTCATGAAACATTCCTTTTAAAGGTATATTCCTTACACATTTTTAGCATTTCCATAAACTCAGTGACAGACACTGACACTTGAGGACCCCTGTGCCAAAAGTGTGCTTGTAAGTCCCTCCATTCCATACCTAGCCTCCAAAAGTCATAATATACATTCATAGTTACAGATGGAGCGATTGTTACCTTGCTGTCTTCTCAGAGATGCAGTTTGATATACTGTGGATCTATATACAAAGTAACCATCTTCAATGGGGATACTGCGCATGTGGCATGTTATTTCTTGCACAGCTCTGGATTTTTAGGCTTCCGTTTTATGGCCATAATACCAACTAAAACCTAATTATTGTACAGGATACAGCCAGGCCCCTTTTTGTTAGGCCTTGCATATTAGAGCTCCTGCCCCTGTATGTTGCACAAATGGAGCACAGCTTGGCAGCCCGCCTGATCTAATAGTATGGGTGTCACCTAATAGGCTGCGGGCTTGTGACACTGCATCTGCATGTGTGAACAGCGCTCTTTGCAAGCCATCAATGTGCAGTTTCATCATCCAGCAATCGCGCCCTCTGTTGTTTGGAGGTGTTTGTGTGATTTGCTCCTCCTGCACCTGTGATGCCTCCACTTTGTGGGGGCTTGGCTGTATCCTTCTAGACTACTAGTTTTTAGCCTAGGCGATGTACAACTACAGCTCCATATTTGACCCGTCCCTAGGGCAGGACATTTATATGGACTTTCTGGTACTTTTAATATTGATGGCTTGTCCTTCGGATAGGTCGTCCATACCAGATTGGTGCTGGTGCGACCCCTAACCCTCAGCAACTGTTTGCGGAGCCGGATGTGCTCGGTTGCGGAGCAGAACAGAACAACTCTGCCAACTGTATAGTGTCCATGACCGAGTGCTGCAGATCTACCTCTATTCACATTGAAAGAGGTGGATTTTGCAGTACCCGGCCATGGCTACTATAAAGTTCTGCTCCATAACTGAGCACATCCGGCCACCACTAGCCCTGGTCTTCTGCAGTGTGTGTCCTGCTAGATGGCTCCAGTGTTTGCTGTGCGAGCCAGAGCTAATTTTCTCAATGTAAATCTATGAGAACCACAATGAGGCTCTCATAGACTTACATTGAGAGCTTGTAACTATCACAAGATCGACCATCAAGCTAGGAGCGGCTCCGGTGATAGCAGAAGATGACGGCTGATGAGTATATTGCTAGACGCAGAGGACTTACGTTAGTGACACCATTTGAGTGGTGACGTAAATAAAAAGCTGCAGCGCTGCTGTAAAGAAGTGACCGGTGATCGTAGAATAGATTACACTAATCCACCGTCTCATCCGCACAGATCCAGATAATTGACAGGTGCCTCCTGATGCACTCAGATGAGAGTGATCTGTGATCCAGAGCTGCGGGGAGGAGCGGCCTCTGCTGTCTCTGACGCCCTGCAATGTTTCAGAAAAACTGATGCCCGACTGCAATCCCGTCGACAGGCTTATTAGATTAAAAAAAATAAATTCAATGTACACAATGTATTGGAAAAAGAAAAAAGTCTTGGTATCGCCACAGTGATGTAACTCACTAGAATCGGCACCAACATCACTGGGGCTTCAGACACCGAGGCTTAATGATCGGGGCGTCTGATATTCATGGATATAGTGATGAAACACTGAGGGTCTTTTACTGCACTGCAGGGGCAGATATGCGATTGGTGCAACCTGTGCAGCCACCCAGGGGCCTAAGAGGTAAGGGAGCCTCTACCTCCCCCATAGCAGATCGGGGGACCACTACCTCCCCCATAGCAGGTCAGTGGGCCACTATCTCCTCAATAGCAGGTCAGGGGGCCACTACCTCCCCAATAGCAGGTCAGGAGGCCACTACCTCCCCCATAGCAGGTCAGGGGGCCACTACCTCCCCCATAGCAGGTCAGGGGGCCACTACCTCCCCCATAGCAGGTCAGGGGGCCACTACCTCCCCCATAGCAGGTCAGGGGGCCACTACCTCCCCCATAGCAGGTCAGGGGGCCACTACCTCCCCCATAGCAGGTCAGGGGGCCACTACCTCCCCCATAGCAGGTCAGGGGGCCACTACCTCCCCCATGGCAGGTCAGGGGGCCACTACCTCCCCCATGGCAGGTCAGGGGGCCACTACCTCCCCCATGGCAGGTCAGGGGGCCACTACCTCCCCCATGGCAGGTCAGGGGGCCACTACCTCCCCCATGGCAGATTGGGGTGCCACTACCTCCTCCATGGCAGATTGGGGTGCCACTACCTCCTCCATGGCAGGTCAGGGTGCCACTACGTCCTCCATGGCAGATTGGGGTGCCACTACCTCCTCCATGGCAGGTCAGGGTGCCACTACCTCCTCCATGGCAGGTCAGGGTGCCACTACCTCCTCCATGGCAGGTCAGGGTGCCACTACCTCCTCCATGGCAGGTCGGGGTGCCACTACCTCCTCCATGGCAGGTCAGGGTGCCACTACCTCCTCCATGGCAGGTCAGGGTGCCACTACGTCCTCCATGGCAGATTGGGGTGCCACTACCTCCTCCTTGGCAGGTCAGGGTGCCACTACCTCCTCCAGAGAAGATGGAATTGCGCATTATGATGAGTAGTAGTCTTCCTCCATTCTCCACCTAGGTGGACGGTCCTAGAGATACATGGGAAGTCCATCTTTCAGACTTTTATGGTGAATCCCAGGCAATAGTGAAGACCCCTTTTAATAATGAAGATGAGCTTGGGAAACCAAGAAAAAACTAGGAGTGGAACTTTTTTTGAGCTCTAAGTGAAGCTTTAGGTGAAGCGCGGTCATCCCTCATACAATGTACCGCATATCCCAAGACGTTCCCCGTAAGAGCAGAATCCCGGTGTCGTTTCTCACTGTATGGCAGGTGTGGGTCCTCCGGGAGCCCGCATACATTAACTCTAATGGATACAAGTTTTTGTTAGTGTAAAGTTTGTTATTTTTGTTGAAAATGATGATTAATGGGTTGAGCGTCTCGATATCCGAAAGAGAGATCTTATAAGACGTATCCATGTTTTTGTTCCCAGCGAAGCCCCTCCGTCCCCGGCTGCAGCAGGATGCAGGTAGACGCTGCGCACGTGGGCTGGATGTTTGGTCTAGCCGTGTAACAAAAGGAAACGTGAGCCGGGCAGCTCAGACCGGGCTCTAGCTTTTCTGGCAGTGGGTTTTATTGAGCGGTGACCTCAGAAGAAGATCCTGCACTCGTCCTGAAGACGTCTCCAAAGCGGCTACATTGTATCCAAGTGAAGATAGTTTTGTTTCCTTTTTGTTGATTTTGCATAAAGGCCGTGCCAGCTGTTGGCATTTCGATGAACGAGCCAAGTCGTCTAGAGCGAAATATAGAACTATGAAATCACGGGATATGATGGGTATTTTTTCCCCCCTTTAGACAGAATAGCTACTTATTATGTTGTCTTAAGCATTTCCAAAGTGGCATCGGTACCCCCCTTCATTTCCATGAGGCTGGCAAATCCAGGAATAGCCAGGGCTTTACAACATCCCCTGATTAGTCACTGCTAATGTAAAACCATCGGAAATGCAGACAATTAAGTGGACCAGAAAAAGATATTTTGATTAACTCATTAGCGCATTGTTGTTGTTTTTTTCTCTTTAGCAACACAATAACCAACTTTATAATAAATGCATCTTTAATAATGCTTAATGCGCTCCTATCCTCAACCCGGATCATGGAAGGAAGTTATGAAACGGTATATACGTGTTTGTCCAGGATCGGTCATCAATATCAGCTCAATGGGGGTCTGCCAGCGGGGTCCGGAGCCTCCACTAATCAGCTGTGTCAGTGTCCTTTTGCCAGTAGAAATACATGTAAATCAAAGCCGAAGCCACAGCTCTGTACACTGTGTAGTGGACTTTCCCAGATACTTCACATTCACATCAGTGGAAGCATAGCTGCAGTACCATGAACGGCCACTACATGGTGTATAGAGCTGTGAGGAGCTGCAGTACCATGAACGGCCACAACACGGTGTATAGAGCTGTGAGGAGCTGCAGTACTGAGAACAGCCACTACACGGTGTATGGAGCTGTGAGGAGCTGCAGTACCATGAACAGCCACTACACGGTGTACAGAGCGGTGAGGACCTGCAGTACTGAGAATGGCCACTACACGTGTACAGAGCGGTGAGGACCTGCAGTACTGAGAATGGCCACTACACGTGTACAGAGCGGTGAGGACCTGCAGTACTGAGAATGGCCACTACACGTGTACAGAGCTGTGAGGACCTGCAGTACTGAGAATGGCCACTACACGTGTACAGAGCTGTGAGGAGCTGCAGTACTGAGAACGGCCACTACACGTGTACAGAGCTGTGAGGAGCTGCAGTACTGAGAACGGCCACTACACGTGTACAGAGCTGTGAGGAGCTGCAGTACTGAGAAAGGCCACTACACGTGTACAGAGCGGTGAGGAGCTGCAGTACTGAGAATGGCCACTACACGGTGTATGGAGCTGTGAGGAGCTGCAGTACTGAGAACGGCCACTACACGGTGTATGGAGCTGTGAGGAGCTGCAGTACTGAGAACGGCCACAACACGGTGTACGGAGCTGTGAGGAGCTGCAGTACTGAGAACGGCCACTACACGGTGTATGGAGCTGTGAGGACCTGCAGTACTGAGAATTGCCACTACACGGTGTACGGAGCTGTGAGGAGCTGCAGTACTGAGAACGGCCACTACATGGTGTATGGAGCTGTGAGGAGCTGCAGTACTGAGAACGGCCTCTACATGGTGTATGGAGCTGTGAGGAGCTGCAGTACTGAGAATGGCCACTACATGGTGTATGGAGCTGTGAGGAGCTGCAGTACTGAGAACGGCCACTACATGGTGTATGGAGCTGTGAGGAGCTGCAGTACTGAGAACGGCCACTACATGGTGTATGGAGCTGTGAGGAGCTGCAGTACTGAGAACGGCCACTACATGGTGTATGGAGCTGTGAGGAGCTGCAGTACTGAGAACGGCCACTACATGGTGTATGGAGCTGTGAGGAGCTGCAGTACTGAGAACGGCCACTACATGGTGTATGGAGCTGTGAGGAGCTGCAGTACTGAGAACGGCCACTACATGGTGTATGGAGCTGTGAGGAGCTGCAGTACTGAGAACGGCCACTACATGGTGTATGGAGCTGCAGTACTGAGAACGGCCACTACATGGTGTATGGAGCTGTGAGGAGCTGCAGTACTGAGAATTGCCACTACACTGTGTATGGAGCTGTGAGGAGCTGCAGTACTGAGAACGGCCACTACATGGTGTATGGAGCTGTGAGGAGCTGCAGTACTGAGAACGGCCACTACATGGTGTATGGAGCTGTGAGGAGCTGCAGTACTGAGAACGGCCACTACATGGTGTATGGAGCTGCAGTACTGAGAACGGCCACTACACGGTGTACGGAGCTGTGAGGAGCTGCAGTACTGAGAATGGCCACTACATGGTGTACAGAGCTGTGAGGAGCTGCAGTACTAAGAACGGCCACTACACGGTGTATGGAGCTGTGAGGAGCTGCAGTACTGAGAACGGCCACTACACAGTGTACAGAGCTGTGAGGAGCTGCAGTACTGAGAACGGCCACTACACGGTGTACGGAGCTGTGAGGAGCTGCAGTACTGAGAACGGCCACTACACGGTGTATAGAGCTACAAGGAGCTGCAGTACTGAGAACAGCCACTACACGGTGTACAGAGCTGTGAGGAGCTGCAGTACTGAGAACGGCCACTACACGGTGTATGGAGCTGTGAGGAGCTGCAGTACTGAGAACAGCCACTACACGGTGTATAGAGCTACAAGGAGCTGCAGTACTGAGAACAGCCACTACACAGTGTATGGAGCTGTGAGGAGCTGCAGTACTGAGAACAGCCACTACACGGTGTATGGAGCTGTGATTTTTCAGGTCCACACACTATTTGCTTCTGTTGGCCTCCAGACTTGGTAGGGGCTGTTGAGGTGTTGAGAGTTGGTCATAAGGAAAAGTCATCAGTATCCTAGTCTAGACTACCCCTTTAATTTTTTTTACATAGACCATTGACCAAACCACTGATGGTAAAACTTGGCTGGTACTGTAGAAGAAGTGCATCTATAGAGGATGATTGTCAATTGGGCCAAGGTGTTTAGGGAGGCTCAAATTTTTGTGCCATAGAGTGGAGCTGGAAGACGTCAAATGGGACGTGGTGGGGGAGGGGGTGGTGAGTGTTTAAAGTACTGGTTATAGTAGACGGAGATCAGATTTGGCAGTATATGGGGGGAATTGACCTTCAGCTCTACCACATCTACTCTTTGTGGTCAAGCCGTCCCCCCTGTACTTGGCTTTGACTGTGAGGCTTCTGGCACCTTCAGGAGTCCTCCCCCATTGCCGCCTGCAGTAGAAGGATAAAGCCTCGTTTACACCACCGTATACCTCTGATTAGTGCAATCAGATGTTTTATCGTAGAGCACTCGCTCCAATGTTAAGCTATGGAGCGGTGCCGACTAGCGGTTTTCGGCATGAGAACAAAATCTCTAGATGATGCGATTGGATCACGTGCACCCATTCAAGTCAATGGGTCCGTGCAAAAATCTCAGTAAGGAGGTGGCAAAGTTAGTTTCATCAGTTACTTTGTTACTTCTCCTTTAAATCGTGCATTACTTTGCATTATTCAATATTCTGTAAATTAACTAATTATGTGCCCCCCCCCCTATCTGTTTAGTTTTCTGTAATAATAAACTATTGTAGAGGAAAAATAATATGTACAAAGCGACTGAATATCTACATCGTGGCGGCTGATTATGTACATCCTCGCGCCTATGGGAGCTTCCCCGGCTTGTACCATTTCATGTTTGTTTTAAAATCTGAGACTTTTAATTGCTTTGTAGATTAAAACCCTGAAATTTGAACTTGTAATGCGCCCCAACAAAAAACGCATTGAATCCGAGCTTTTGTTTGGAGCCCGCGGGAGAAATTCTGCAGTTTCCCTGCTCAGAAGGGAGTTGTAAAACCTTTCTTAGAAAATTCTGTGTAAATTCACAGGGTAGGATGGCGGGGAGAAGGCAGAGGGGGGGAAAAACCTTAATTTAGTGGAATAATAGGACTCCGATATCAAGCTGTGTGTACCCCACAAGGAAAGTTAGCCCAGGAATTAAAGTCTCTGGTTTCATCCTCGCAAATCCGGATCTGCATATGTACAATGCACCCTATAGGTTTAACCCCTTACTCTGGGACGGGTACGGCGCCTGAAGAATCGCATGAAAGGCATTTTCTATAGATAAAGCCAAAGTGTAGAGAGGAACGTTCCACAATGTGCTCGTTTTCGAGATTTCTGCTTGCTGTCACTGAATGGAAACAATGTATCTCAGCTATGTCATGTCCTGCCGCTGGGTCATCGTGTGTTCAGTCTCCAGATCTGTCACCAGCCCTGCACCTCTGTCAGTTTGGTGGAATCAATTAGAAAAACCCAGTGAAACAATTAGTAATGTCACCATGGCTCAGTGGATCTGACATACGTGGACACAATGGTGGCTCAGTGGCTCTAATTTACATAGACACCATAGTTGCCTGGTGCTTACTGGGCACCATAGTGGCTCAATACTGGGTGATATCAAAACCACATCGGCTCAGTGTCTCTTGGCTAGATGGACTCTGGCGTCTTGGGAGCTCAGAGTTCCATAAATATCATGGTGGCTCATTGGTTCTTGGCTACATGGACACCACTGTGGCTCAGTAGCTCTGGGTTCCATGGCTCAGTACCATGGTGACTTGGTAGCAGTGTGTTTCATGGACTCCATGGTGGCTCAGTAGCTCTGGGTTACATGGACACCATGATGGCTCAGTAGTTCTGGGTTACGTGGACACCATGATGGATCAGTAGTTCTGGGTTACATGGACACCATGGTGGCTCAGTAGCTCTGGGTTACATGGACACCATGGTGGCTCAGTAGCTCTGGGTTACATGGACACCATGGTGGCTCAGTAGCTCTGGGTTACATGGACACCATGGTGGCTCAGTAGCTCTGGGTTACATGGACACCATGGTGGCTCAGTAGTTCTGGGTTACATGGACACCATGGTGGCTCAGTAGCTCTGGGTTACGTGGACACCATGATGGATCAGTAGTTCTGGGTTACATGGACACCATGGTGGCTCAGTAGCTCTGGGTTACATGGACACCATGGTGGCTCAGTAGCTCTGGGTTTCATGCACACCATGGTGGCTCAGTAGCTCTGGGTTACATGGACACCATGGTGGCTCAGTAGCTCTGGGTTTCATGCACACCATGGTGGCTCAGTAGCTCTGGGTTACATGGACACCATGGTGGCTCAGTAGTTCTGGGTTACATGGACACCATGATGGCTCAGTAACTCTGGGTTACGTGGACACCATGGTGGCTCAGTAGCACTGGGTTACATGGACACCATGGTGGCTCAGTAGCACTGGGTTACATAGACACCATGATGGCTCAGTATCTCTGGGTTACATGGACACCATGGTGGCTCAGTAGCACTGGGTTACATAGACACCATGATGGCTCAGTATCTCTGGGTTACATGGACACCATGGTGGCTCAGTAGTTCTGGGTTACATGGACACCATGATGGCTCAGTAGTTCTGGGTTACATGGACACCATGGTGGCTCAGTAGCTCTGGGTTACATGGACACCATGGTGGCTCAGTAGTTCTGGGTTACATGGACACCATGGTGGCTCAGTAGTTCTGGGTTACATAGACACCATGATGGCTCAGTAGCACTGGGTTACATAGACACCATGATGGCTCAGTAGTTCTGGGTTACATGGACACCATGGTGGCTCAGTAGCTCTGGGTTACATGGACACCATGGTGGCTCAGTAGTTCTGGGTTACATGGACACCATGGTGGCTCAGTAGTTCTGGGTTACATGGACACCATGGTGGCTCAGTAGCTCTGGGTTACATGGACACCATGGTGGCTCAGTAGCTCTGGGTTTCATGCACACCATGGTGGCTCAGTGGTTAACTGCCTTGTAGTCTTTTGGTTCTGGGTTGGACTCCTGAACATCTGCATTTAGTTTGCCTGACCTATATGTGTTCGTGCAGATTTCCTCTGGGTTCTCGTTTCCTCCCACACTTATAGATCAATTGGCTTCTCACGAAAATTGACTCCAACATGTTGTAATCTCCTGCGAGGACGGGGACTGATGGGAGGGACGATATTCTCTCTTCAGGATATATTGTAACCTTCTAAGTATTAAATAATCAAGGTAAGAATCGATTCTGGTCAAAAAGCAATGGTGACTCAGTGGGTACGTGCCCCTCCTGGATGTGATCGTTCAGCCTGTTTAGAGAATTAAGCTGGAGTCTCCCTTAAGCCAGGGGTGGGGAACCTTTTTACTGCCGGGGGCCATTTGGAATTTTCTACCAACCTTCGGGGGCCGCACCAAGTTATCAACTTGAAAACGACCAGGCTATATTTGGTCAAACAATTAATTAACTCACCCCTAATGTGGTGGCCGGAGCGGCTGTGCTGTTCGGTGATATTGATCATTTTGTTTCCCACAACTGCTTTTCCAGGTTTGTCTTGGTCTGGAGACGCTGAGGCATATACATCACAGGAGATGCTGAGCATGGACAGCACTAGGTGGCCGGCACAATGGACAGCACTAGGTGGCCGGCACAACGGACAGCCCTAGGTGGCCGGCAGAACGGACAGCACTAGGTGGCCGGCAGAACGGACAGCACTAGGTGGCCGGCAGAACGGACAGCACTAGGTGGCCGGCAGAACGGACAGCCCTAGGTGGCCGGCACAACGGACAGCACTAGGTGGCCGGCAGAACGGACAGCACTAGGTGGCCGGCAGAACGGACAGCACTAGGTGGCCGGCAGAACGGACAGCACTAGGTGGCCGGCAGAACGGACAGCACTAGGTGGCCGGCAGAACGGACAGCACTAGGTGGCCGGCACAACGGACAGCCCTAGGTGGCCGGCACAACGGACAGCCCTAGGTGGCCGGCACAACGGACAGCCCTAGGTGGCCGGCACAACGGACAGCCCTAGGTGGCCGGCACAACGGACAGCCCTAGGTGGCCGGCACAACGGACAGCACTAGGTGGCCGGCACAACGGACAGCACTAGGTGGCCGGCACAACGGACAGCACTAGGTGGCCGGCACAACGGACAGCACTAGGTGGCCGGCACAACGGACAGCACTAGGTGGCCGGCACAACGGACAGCACTAGGTGGCCGGCACAACGGACAGCACAGAGATCACCAGTTGGCAGCACAGAGATCACCAGTTGGCAGCACAGAGAGCACTAGGTGGCAGCACAAAGAGCACTAGGTGGCAGCACAAAGCACTAGGTGGCAGCACAAAGAGCACTAGGTGGCAGCACAAAGAGCACTAGGTGGCAGCACAAAAAGCACTAGGTGGCAGCACAAAGAGCACTGACAGTGACAGCACTAGAAGGCAGCATGGAGAGCACTATGTGGCAGCACTGACAGCACTAGGAGGCTGCACAGATTACACAGCACTGAGGGGTTACACAAAGTACTAGGGGGTACACAGCACTGAGTGGGTACACAGCACTGAGTGGGTACACAGCACTGAGTGGGTACACAGCACTGAGTGGGTACACAGCACTGAGGGGGTACACACAGTACTGAGGGGGTACACAGCACTGAGGGGGTACACAGCACTGAGGGGGTACACAGCACTGAGGGGGTACACAGCACTTGGGGCTACACACAGTACTAGGGGGTACACAGCACTGGATGGGGGGGCAGCGATGGGTTGCATACTCACAGTACAAGGGGAGGAGGAGGAGTCACATAGCACAGGTCCGGGAGGCATGTACAGCAGGGAGGCATCTGCTGCACCTCTTCTGCTGTGCCTGGAGCACAGTGCGCTGTTTACCCCGCCCTCAAGGTAAACCCTCAGCACTCGAGCACAGTCCCAGGTTCAGTCTAGAATGTATGGGCTGTAGTCAGGTCCTGAAAAGAGCCCGTACATTCTAGTACGGGCTGCATTCAGGATCTGGAAATAGCCCGTACATCTACCCAGAACGCACTGGGATTTTAAAGGGCCGGCGGCCGGCAAAAGCACGAGTGCCGCTCAAGCACTGGGGTAGCCTGGAATGTGCCCGGGGGCCGCATTAAATGTCATCGCGGGCCGCATACGGCCCGCGGGCCGGAGGTTCCCCACCCCTGCTTTAAGCGAACAGATTTTACTATGTGTAATTTGTTTTCCTGGTATTGGAAACCATGATCTTGGGACACAATAATATTTCTGGGCATTTTTTAAATTCTCCTATCAAGGAACGCAACAATAGGCTTTCCCCCAAGCCGGAAATGGCTGATAACAGGGAGCACTAGCCTGAATTGGCTGATAACAGGGAGCAATTTGATTTGTCCTACAGCCAGCTCTCTCTATTCCTTAAGAGCTGATAACAATGAGTAATAGATTGTACCCCACAGCTGATAACAGGGAGCAATACACTCAACTCCTTAAAAAAGAAGCAATTTTGAATCTACATTTTGCTAATGTCTCGCTTTATCAGATCTGGATTTGCTCCTGATTTTTCCAGACTTCTATGCTGCAAGAGTTAAGTGAGCAAATCCTTGCTGGGCCGGCTGAGTTTTTGCCATGATATAAAGCTAGAGATTTTTTTATTTCTTTTTTTTGGAGCCCGAGTCCTGGGAAAGCTCTTACTGTTCGTAGAGTAACTGTATCTCATATTTGGCCGCGGTCCAAGCAGATGTAGAGTCTTGGAATGCGCCCAGCCAACTTGTACTGTGATATCGGCCTCCTTCTCTGATGGAAGCTTTCTCCACATTGTGCTGTGTGACTGCGCCATTGTCATTGATAAACTGATATCGACACAGATTATCCCATCAGATATTCATTGTAGTGAAGGAGGCGCCGTGCGGAGAAGGAAGGTCAAGTGCTCGTATGTAGCACGTCTGTACTTGTGATTTGACAATAATTCAATAATTCAGAGACTCGGTGGTTTCATATCCTGGAAGTAGAACATTCTACACTTACAATATATGAAGGGGCCACTTATAGGCAGACTGACTTATATGTCCACTGTTACAGATCCAATATAGAATTGATCAACTGATAATGTTTACACAATTTGCACATACATTACATTACTGATCCTGTACTGATCCTGAGTTACATTTTGTATTATACTCAAGAGCTGCACTCACTATTCTGCTGGTGCAGTCACTGTGTACATACATTACATTACTTATCCTGTAGTGATCCTGAGTTACATCCTGCATTATACTCTAGAGCTGCGCTCACTATTCTGCTGTTGTAGTCCGTATGTACATACATTACTTATCCTGTACTGATCCTGATTTAAATCCTGTATTATACTTAAGAGCTGCACTCACTATTCTGCTGGTGCAGTCACTGTGTACACACATTACATTACTGATCCTCAGTTACATCCTGTATTATGCTCCAGAGCTGCACTCACTATTCTGCTGGGGGAGTCACTGTGTACATACATTACATTACATTACTGATTCTGTACTGATCCTGCGTTACATTTTGTATTATACGCAAGAGCTGCACTCAGTATTCTGCTGGTGGAGTCACAGTGTACATACATTACTGATCCTGTACTGATCCTGAGTTACATCCTGCATTATACTCTAGAGCTGCGCTCACTATTCTGCTGTTGTAGTCCGTATGTACATACATTACATTACTGATCCTGTACTGATCCTGAGTTACATCCTGTATTATACTCCAGAGCTGCACTCACTATTCTGCTGGTGCAGTCACTGTGTACATACATTACATATCCTGTACTGATCCTGAGTTACATCCTGTATTATACTCCAGAGCTGCACTCACTATTCTGCTGGTGCAGTCACTGTGTACATACAATACATTACTGATCCTGTACTGATCCTGAGTTACATCCTGTATTATACTCCAGAGCTGCACTCACTATTCTGCTGGTGCAGTCACTGTGTACATACATTACATTACTTATCCTGTACTGATCCTGAGTTACATCCTGTATTATACTCCAGAGCTGCACTCACTATTCTGCTGGTGCAGTCACTGTGTACATACATTACATTACATCCACTGATGTCAATGAAAACTATGTAATACTTCATCTCTCCTCTGGGGGCACTTGCATGGAAATGAAACCGTTTCCGCCAGGTTCTATTTCCAATTACAGGTGATCTGAGCAGCAGAACCGCTTTAATCATTTTATTTCAGGTAGTTTTTTCTTTTTTTTTTTAATATGGAGTTATCTCTCATGGACATCCCCCTGTAAGAATTGTCTTGTGAAAACGTGGTTTAAGAAATGGGATTTGTGGCTCTGGGATGGATAATGGAGACTTTTTGCTATATTCTGCCCCTGTATTTACTGCACAGTCTCATCAGTGATGGACAGAGGCAGGAGAACGCCCCTGCACAATGCTTTGGGCCCATAGCACTAATAATGCCCCCTGTACGTGCTGCTTTGGAGCTGGTAGTGGCCCCTTTTACATCCTGGGCCCCAGAAGCGGCTGCACAGGTGGGCTACCATTGGTATATCCGCCCTGGGCCTCTTTGTGCCGATCTGGCTCCATGGTGAGGGCATCCTCCTTCCCGCGCCGTTTCCTCTGTACGTCGGAGGCCGGTCCTGGTGCTTTCTATGTTTATTTATGGCCGCACTGGCCCAGTTGTGAGGTCTGCATTTTAATAACTCCCCTCGCACAGTTCAGAGGTCGCCGCGTCTTAGACAATGGAGGTCTTTTGTTTTTTTTCTATTCCCTTTTGGCAAGAGCAGCAAAACCACTGCCGTTAATTTCCTGTAGATCTTTCATTCGTCCGCGCAGCCGGAGTCGGGAAAACTGTTGCAGAGGTGACTTTTTTTTTCTTCCCCGGCCAGGATATCCCTGTATATGTTTCAGGTTCCTGCGCTTTTTTTCATATCATTGTCCTTAAAGCACAGTTCACGCTTGCGCTCTGCTCTTTGTCTGCGCGGCCCTTGTGCACGTCGCTTGTGACCACAACTCGTTATGAGATTTAATTGGCCGACAAAATTCCAAGATGAACTTGATGATTATTGTGGAGCGGGGAGATAAGAAGGCGTCTGAAAACAAGCTGTGCATATTTCACGGAATTAAAAGGGGTCGGGCGGGAGAGGGAGGGGTGTTGCATTTTTTTAACTCCTTTGATGCAGGTGAATAGCCATCCATCAAGATCGGATTAGGCTACTTTCACACATCAGTTTTTTGGCATCAGGCACAATCCGGCGTGTGCCTGATGCAACGGATCCGGCGCAGAATATGCAAAAACTGATGCGCCGGATCCTTCTTTTTTTTTTTTTTTTTTACGGATCCGGTATACCCGATCCGTCAAAAAACTGATCCGGCTCATCCGTTTTTGCATCAGTTTCGTCCGTTTTCTTGCTGGATCCGTTTTTTTTTACAATAGATGCTCAGTTTAATAAAACTAATCCGGTGGCCGCATCCGTTTTTTGCCGCATTACGTCGGATCCGGTGTCCATAGGCGTCGATTTTAAATCACGCCGTATCGCGCCGAATCCGGCGCGATGTGATTTTTTTTTTTTGTCAGAGACAAAAAACGTTACAAGAGACGTTCCATCCGGCCGCTGCATTAGCCAATTACGACGGATCCGACAAAAGCCGGATGCAACACAGGCCATCAGGCAAAATCCAGCGCTAATACAAATCAATGGCGATAAAACGGATCCGATGCCGCTACCGGTTTATCCGTTTTTTTCTGGATTGTGCCTGATGGGGAAAAAAACTGATGTGTGAAGGTAGCCTTAGACTTCCAGTTTGGGTTGGAGAAAGTGCAGCCTCAAAGGGAAATTTGCCTGCTTTCTGCTGGAAACAGCGCCACACTTCTCCGCAGGCCGTGTATGGAACTGCAGTTGAGCCCCATAGTGGATACAAGATTTAGCTCTCATGGACAAGGATCTTTCCAGGATGCAGAGGATGATAGCGGCCGGAGGGAGGTTAATCCTGCAATGGGCGCTCATTTGTCAGAGGCTTTTGTGTCTCCGGGACCATCTTGGCTCGGGACCACCTCTGTGTTCTGCTCCAATAACTCTTCTGAAAACTTTCATGATCAGAGGAATGCAGCTCATATAGAAGGCGTCTACTGTGTTCTGCTGAGTTGTGGGCTTTGACAAATGTGATTTTGCCTGGTTTGATGAGATGTATGGAGAGAGGTGGATGGATGGATGGAGAAATGAATGGATACATACATTAAAAATAAATAAAATAGAACAGCATCTTCAAGAAATAAGCGGGCAAAGCCTCTCTGGTATGGTATATACCAAACCATCCTGATAAAAAAGAAAGGCTGTAGGCAACTTGAAAAATATTTACAAATTGGAACCAAAATGTGGCCACAATGGGCTGCTACATAAACAATCAATTGTGCATTCTTTTGATGTGCTGCCTCCAGTTTTTATTTTTAAGATAGATATTTAATAAATAGAATATTATATAGATGACAAATATTGATAGATATTCATAACGACGATATTAGAGAGACTTATATGGGGGAAGATATTAGATGTATAGATGGATAGAAGAGATACATAGTATATGATATAGAAGAGATACATTTCTAGATATGACATAGATTTATATATAGATGTGACATACGGTAGATTGATAGATATGATATAGATGGATACATAGACATGACATACGGTAGATGGATACATGGAAAGATATGAGATGGATACATAGACGACTATGATATAGATGGATACATAGATATCCATCTATGTATCCATGTATATCATATCTATGAAACCCATCTATATCATATCTATGTATCCATCTATATCATATGATATAGAATAGATACATAGCTAGATATCAGATGGATACATAGATATGACATACGGTAGATGGATAGATATGATATAGATGGATAGATATGATATAGATCAGGGGTCCCCAACCTGTGGTTCGTGGGGCTCTCAGCTAAGTGCATTATGCACTGGGTCTTGCAAACAACTATGAAGAGCAGGTCTCCAGATGGTGACATTTGTGAGTAGCCCCACACAGAAGAGCAGATATGAAGGGGTGTAAGATTGGACCCCCTAGATCTTGGTATACTGCCTCTGTGTGGTGTTTTCTGTGGAAAGGCTTTGGCTGTCATTATACTGGTAAAGAGGGCTCTGGGTGTCACTACTGTGAGTGGTGGAAGCTAAATGTGGCTCACAACCCTCTCTGACAACTGAATGTGGCTCCCAAGGTCAGAAAGGTTAGGGACCACTGATACAGATGGATACATAGATATGATATAGATGGATACATAGATATGATATAGGTGGATACATTGATATGATATAGATGGATACATTGATATAGATGAATAGATAGATATGATATAGGTGGATACATAGATATGATATAGATGGATAGATAGATAGATATGATATAGATGGATACATAATATGATATAGATGGATAGATAGATATGATATAGATGGATACATAATATGATATAGGTGGCTACATAGATATGATATAGGTGGATACATAGATATGATATAGGTGGATAGATAGATATGATATAGATGGATAGATAGATATGATATAGATGGATACATAGATATGATATAGGTGGATACATAGATATGATATAGATGGATAGATATGATATAGATTGATAGAGGGATAGATATGATATAGATGGATACATAGATATGATATAGGTGGATACATAGATATGATATAGATGGATAGATATGATATAGATGGATACATAGATATGATATTGATGGATACATAGATATGATATAGGTGGATACATAGATATGATATAGATGGATACATTGATATAGATGAATAGATAGATATGATAAAGATGGATACATTGATATAGATGGATACATAGATATGATATAGGTGGATACATAGATATGCTATAGATGGATACATAGATATGATATAGGTGGATACATAGATATGATATAGATGGATAGATATGATATAGATGGATACATAGATATGATATAGGTGGATACATAGATATGATATAGATGGATAGATATGATATAGATGGATACATAGATATGATATAGATGGATAGATAGATATGATATAGATGGATACATAGATATGATATAGGTGGATACATAGATATGATATAGATGGATACATAGATATGATATAGGTGGCTACATAGATATGATATAGGTGGATACATAGATATGATATAGATGGATACATAGATATGATATAGATGGATAGATAGATATGATATAGATGGATACATAGATATGATATAGATGGATAGATAGATATGATATAGATGGATAGATAGATATGATATAGATGGATACATAGATATGATATAGATGGATACATAGATATGATATAGATGGATAGATATGATATAGATGGATACATAGATATGATATAGATGGATACATAGATATGATATAGATGGATACATAGATATGATATAGGTGGATATATAGATGGATACATAGATATGATATAGATGGATACATAGATATGATATAGGTGGCTACATAGATATGATATAGGTGGATACATAGATATGATATAGATGGATAGATAGATATGATATAGGTGGCTACATAGATATGATATAGATGGATAGATAGATATGATAAAGATGGATACATAGATATGATATAGATGGATACATAGATATGATATAGGTGGATACATAGATATGATATAGGTGGATACATAGATATGATATAGGTGGATACATAGATATGATATAGGTGGATACATAGATATGATATAGATGGATAGATAGATATGATGAAGATGGATACATAGATATGATATAGATGGATACATAGATATGATATAGATGGATACATAGATATGATATAGGTGGATACATAGATATGATATAGGTGGATACATAGATATATAGATGGATACATAGATATGATATAGGTGGCTACATAGATATGATATAGGTGGCTACATAGATATGATATAGATGGATAGATAGATATGATAAAGATGGATACATAGATATGATATAGATGGATACATAGATATGATATAGGTGGATACATAGATATGATATAGATGGATACATAGATATGATATAGGTGGATACATAGATATGATATAGATAGATAGATATGATATAGATGGATACATAGATATGATATAGGTGGATACATAGATATGATATAGATGGATAGATAGATATGATATAGATGGATACATAGATATGATATAGGTGGATACATAGATATGATATAGATGGATACATAGATATGATATAGGTGGCTACATAGATATGATATAGGTGGATACATAGATATGATATAGATGGATACATAGATATGATATAGGTGGCTACATAGATATGATATAGGTGGATACATAGATATGATATAGATGGATACATAGATATGATATAGATGGATAGATAGATATGATATAGATGGATACATAGATATGATATAGATGGATACATAGATATGATATAGATGGATACATAGATATGATATAGATGGATACATAGATATGATATAGGTGGATACATAGATATGATATAGGTGGATACATAGATATGATATAGATGGATACATAGATATGATATAGATGGATACATAGATATGATATAGGTGGATACATAAATATGATATAGATGGATACATAGATATGATATAGGTGGCTACATAGATATGATATAGGTGGATACATAGATATGATATAGATGGATAGATAGATATGATGAAGATGGATACATAGATATGATATAGATGGATACATAGATATGATATAGATGGATACATAGATATGATATAGGTGGATACATAGATATGATATAGGTGGATACATAGATATGATATAGATGGATAGATAGATATGATAAAGATGGATACATAGATATGATATAGATGGATAGATAGATATGATGAAGATGGATACATAGATATGATATAGGTGGATAGATATGATATAGATGGATAGAGGGATAGATATGATATAGATGGATACATAGATATGATATAGGTGGATACATAGATATGATATAGATGGATACATAGATATGATATAGGTGGCTACATAGATATGATATAGGTGGATACATAGATATGATATAGATGGATACATAGATATGATAAAGATGGATAGATAGATATGATAAAGATGGATAGATAGATATGATAAAGATGGATACATAGATATGATATAGATGGATAGATAGATATGATGAAGATGGATACATAGATATGATATAGGTGGATACATAGATATGTTATAGAATGTATATTTTGCTTATAGATATGTTATGGATCTATCTATTGGGCCGCACACGCCCCGGTTCGCTTCTTTCTAGAATATAGCGGCAGGTTACCGCGGATCGGTTACGTTTTTTTTCTTTTTGCAGTTTGTGTCGCAGAGGTTAGCAGACGTTCTTTCCTCATCTTTTTCGCTCTCACCCTATTTTTATTTACCGTCGCCTTGTGACCTTATTAATGGAGCCTCAGAATTTGATGGGAGGCAGCCAGGCCCATCTATCATCCGCGCTGCGCGAGGCCCGATCGTTATTAGGACCTTCTAGGCCGAAGGATTTTTTTGTTTTCTTTCAGCTTCAGGAAGTGCTGACACGCACATTTAAAGATATACGGACTCGACAGCCGAGCCTGGCAGAAAATGGGAGCGGACAGGTCCGCAGCGCCTTGTGATTGTCTACAGAGCAGCCAACATACAGCTCAACAAAGAATTGCAGCTTTACTCTGCAATTTCTGCAGTTTTCAGCATCTGCTTGCTGTCAGTGAATGAGCAGCAGAACATATACTGGAACCACAACTTCAAGAACAGCAGAACATATAACCACAACGTCTAGAGCAGCAGAACATAGATATATCCTCAACTACTAGAGCAGCAGAACCTAGAACCACAAAGCCTAGATGTGAAGAACATTAACTACAGCTTCAAGATCAACAGACTATAGAACTACAGCTTTTAGATCTGCAGAATATAGAAATTAACTTCTCGAGCAGCAGAACCTAGAACCACAAAACCTAGAAGGGCAGAACATGGAACCACAGCATCTAGAGCAGGAGAACATAAACCCTCAATCTTTAGACCTACAGAACCTTGAACCACTGCCTCTAGAGCAGCAGAATATTGAACCACAAAACCTTGAAAAGCAGAACATGAAACTACAGCTGCAGAACTACAAACAGTACCTAGCACCACAATCCTGAGAACTGTAGAACAATTAACCACAGTCCTATCACAGCAGAACCTAGAACATTAAGATATTGAGTATCAAAACATCTAGAACAGTAGAACCTAAAGTAAGCCAATGTCCTGCTTGAGGGCCTATACTTAGTATCCCAGTGTAATTGGTGGGGTAAAACTTAAAATTTTAGTTGCTTGTCTCCATGTGGTGGTGTCTGGTACTGCAGCTCATCCTCCACTCTGGAGTGGTGCTGAGCCGCACTGCCTGGAGCCAGAGGAGCAATGACACTCCATGCTGCAGTCACTATGCTACTGATCATTGTGGCTCTGGATTGGACCCCATCTGAGCAAACCTGGATCCACGGATAAGCCACCAATGTATTTTCCTGAAAAAGAAATAGTCCAAAAGCAACTGTCGCTCTCCCACCACCAACCTTGGGTTTTCCAGGCATGCTGGGAGTTGTAGTGATTAGTGATGTGCCTATGACGAGGACACTTAACATCTTTGATTTACTTCTCGCTCATACTGAGCAGTTTTTGCTCCTTTCCTGCTGAGACGCACGCTTTCTTCCCTTTTTTTCCCCCGCAATGTTCCTTTATTCACAATAAACTGGGTCAGGCATTCATCGCTGTAACGAAATACACAATGATCATTATCTCCGCAAGATTCGGCCGCTGTTATTGGTCTGTTTTAACTCTGTGACGTGGAAACTGTTCACACGTCAGTTGTTCATTCCAATCAGTTAACCTTCGTGCTATGGTTCTGTGTTCCCCTATATAACATACTGAGAGGGCACTTAGATTGTGAGCCCCAATGGGGACAGTGTTGCCATTGTATGTAAAAGCACTGTGGAATTAATGGCGCTATATAAATGAAATATATATATATGTGTATGTATATGTATATGTGTATATATATATATATATATATATATATATGTATATGTATGTGTATGTGTGTGTGTATATATATGTATGTATGTATGTATGTGTGTGTGTCTTATAGGAGCAGCATTCCTTAGAATAACATCTGCATCATTGCCTGCAAAAGTATTGGCGCCCAACGTCCGCCAGTAGGTGTCTCCATCTGTATGTACCTGTATGTGGCTCCTATTAAATGGAGTATAAAAGGCTGATGTGTGTGCTCCTTTAAAATCCCGTTTTAACAGGGGGTATACCTTTAAATGATTATGGACCTCTTTAATAAAGCTGTGATGCCAGATCCTTTACTAACCCTATATCCAGAACTACTAAAATGAAAATGAAGTATTATGTACCAGGTCAGTAATCTGCACCCCATTCCTCTAATGTGATGTCCTTATGCCCTAATAAGATGGATGGACTACATTAATATAAAAGTGTCTCATGTTCTCCATTTTAATGTATCTATACTTGGCACAGCTCTGTTTTGTTTCCCATGCACCAAATCCCTAGCATAGACATAGAAGTGAATGATAAAATGTCACTTCCTGCACTCACCACTAGAGGGAGCCCACTGCATACAGTCTTTTCATTGAGTTCCATGCTTTAACTGTATGCAGTGAGCTCCCTCTAGTGGCGACTGCCAGCAGACAGAATTTTAGCCTTTACCTCATTAGCTATGCAGGGGAAATGGAAATAAATTAATTAGCTTAGATTATTAAAGTCAATTTATGTGTTGCATTGCTGGACAGAACTCCTGTTTCTATTTGCATGGATACAAAAAAAAAAAACACAAAAGCTCTGTATTCAGCTTTCTGGCCAAAGGCGAAAAAAAAAAATAGTGTAATTGGGCTGGATGAAGTCATCTATATACCTAAGTGAATGTTATTGGAACAAGTCTCCCTGATCTTCTTCACTTTACAGAGTGGTTTCATTAGCGTGGCGTTCATGCATGGCGCGGACTACTCTGTGTAATTAACTATCATGTCAGGCTGTATTTGTGTATGGCATATGCAAGTGTCTGCTGGAAGTCGCAGTCCTTTTCTGCTGACATCGTCATATGTAAACATTTAAGACCTAAGTAATAGCCTCGCTAATGTGGAGGGAAGATGCATATTAGACACCAGGATCCCACTTAGCTCAGACTAATAGAATAAAGCGGGGTAACCTTAGCTGCAGGCAGTGTAGTCCTACATGCGCCCTCCGCACCTGCGATGCACTTACGGCTGGAGAGGGATGGATACGTCCTACGTCAATCATTTATTAATGGATTTTGTTGGACTATTTAGATTTAGAACAGATGACTGCGTATGGTCTTACATAGCGACGGCAAATATTGGGAGAAAAGAAATAGTGGAAGTTGTTACATTGTATCCTTATCCATTAATCCTGCATACAACCAGCTTTACTATGGATTTCACAAAGAGGTTCACTTTATTTATTTGCAGCCATCCACATACAGTCAGGGCCAGAAATATTTGGACAGTGACACAAGTTTTGTTATTTTAGCTGTTTACAAAAACATGTTCAGAAATACAATTATATATATAATATGGGCTGAAAGTGCACACTCCCAGCTGCAATATGAGAGTTTTCACATCCAAATCGGAGAAAGGGTTTAGGAATCATAGCTCTGTAATGCATAGCCTCCTCTTTTTCAAGGGACCAAAAGTAATTGGACAAGGGACTCTAAGGGCTGCAATTAACTCTGAAGGCGTCTCCCTCGTTAACCTGTAATAAATGAAGTAGTTAAAAGGTCTGGGGTTGATTACAGGTGTGTGGTTTTGCATTTGGAAGCTGTTGCTGTGACCAGACAACATGCGGTCTAAGGAACTCTCAATTGAGGTGAAGCAGAACATCCTGAGGCTGAAAAAAAAAGAAAAAATCCATCAGAGAGATAGCAGACATGCTTGGAGTAGCAAAATCAACAGTCGGGTACATTCTGAGAAAAAGGAATTGACTGGTGAGCTTGGGAACTCAAAAAGGCCTGGGCGTCCACGGATGACAACAGTGGTGGATGATCGCCGCATACTTTCTTTGGTGAAGAAGAACCCGTTCACAACATCAACTGAAGTCCAGAACACTCTCAGTGAAGTAGGTGTATCTGTCTCTAAGTCAACAGTAAAGAGAAGACTCCATGAAAGTAAATACAAAGGGTTCACATCTAGATGCAAACCATTCATCAATTCCAAAAATAGACAGGCCAGAGTTAAATTTGCTGAAAAACACCTCATGAAGCCAGCTCAGTTCTGGAAAAGTATTCTATGGACAGATGAGACAAAGATCAACCTGTACCAGAATGATGGGAAGAAAAAAGTTTGGAGAAGAAAGGGAACGGCACATGATCCAAGGCACACCACATCCTCTGTAAAACATGGTGGAGGCAACGTGGTGGCATGGGCATGCATGGCTTTCAATGGCACTGGGTCACTTGTGTTTATTGATGACATAACAGCAGACAAGAGTAGCCGGATGAATTCAGAAGTGTACCAGGATATACTTTCAGCCCAGATTCAGCCAAATGCCGCAAAGTTGATCGGACGGCGCTTCATAGTACAGATGGACAATGACCCCAAGCATACAGCCAAAGCTACCCAGGAGTTCATGAGGGCAAAAAAGTGGAACATTCTGCAATGGCCAAGTCAATCACCAGATCTTAACCCAATTGAGCATGCATTTCACTTGCTCAAATACAGACTTAAGACGGAAAGACCCACAAACAAGCAAGACCTGAAGGCTGCGGCTGTAAAGGCCTGGAAAAGCATTAAGAAGGAGGAAACCCAGCGTTTGGTGATGTCTATGGGTTCCAGACTTAAGGCAGTGATTGCCTCCAAAGGATTCGCAACAAAATATTGAAAATAAAAATATTTTGTTTGGGTTTGGTTTATTTGTCCAATTACTTTTGACCTCCTAAAATGTGGAGTGTTTGTAAAGAAATGTGTACAATTCCTACAATTTCTATCAGATATTTTTGTTCAAACCTTCAAATTAAACGTTACAATCTGCACTTGAATTCTGTTGTAGAGGTTTCATTTCAAATCCAATGTGGTGGCATGCAGAGCCCAACTCGCCAAAATTGTGTCACTGTAGATGATATATTCTGGTATAGTGTCAGTTCTTTTAAACTATTTTTTGTAGATGATATGGAATGGTTAAAAATGTATGTAACTTTATTATCAACATTGAGTCACTGTGAGTAAATGACAGCTGTATCATACCCAAGAGCTGCACTCATTATTTTGCTTGTGGAGTCAATGTGCTCATACATTACATTACTGATCCTGAGTTACATCCTGTATTATACTCCAGACCTGCACTTAATATTCTATAGAAATCCAGCATGTAATTTTGGAGTATAATACAGGATGTAACTATGGGTCAGTACAGGATAAGTAATGTAATGTATGTACACAGTGACTGCATCAGCAGAATAGTGAGTGCAGCTCTGGAGTATAATACAAGATGTAACTCAGGATCAGTACAGGATAAGTAATGTAAGTACTCATGACTGCACCAGCAGAATAGTGAGTGCAGCTCTGGAGGATAATACAGGATGTAACTAAGGATCAGTGCAGGATAAGTAATGTAATGTATGTGCACAGTGACTGCACCAGCAGAATAGTGAGTGCAGCTCTGGAGTATAATACAGGATGTAACTCAGGATCAGTACAGGATAAGTAATGTATGTACACAGTGACTGCACCAGCAGAATAGTGAGTGCAGCTCTGGAGTATAATGCAGGATGTAACTCAGGATCAGTACAGGATAAGTAATGTATGTACACAGTGACTCCACCAGCAGAATAGTGAGTGCAGCTCTGGAGTATAATACAGGATGTGACTCGGGATCAGTACAGGATCAGTAATGTATGTACACAGTGACTGCAGCAGAGTATTTTGTTTCTTCCCTGTATTATAGATGCCTGGCTCCAGGAATAGACTATATAATAGATAACGCTATACGCTGTTTGGTCAGTTTTTGGAGCCCCGGAATACGTTTCCTGTAGATTGTGGATATATTTATCTGGTCTCTGGTAAATCCCAGCACTGATCGTGTCTCTATTTCTGCTCCTGGCTTTTTCACACTGAATGCTTCCTCTTTCGTCAGAGAATGAGGCCTTTTCAAGCTGTTTTGTTTCAAAACTTTTTGTTTGGGGGGTTCCAAAATACTTCAAGAGCCCAAGCCAATAATTGGAGAGGTGTCGGTGAACCCGAGTGCAGCAGCTGAGGCAATATTTGTGGGATTCTGAAATGACAACAGTGATACAGGAAGACACAAGTGGAATAAGTTACAATGTATCACGTCGCCCCTCCCCCGCCTTGTGCTGCTTTGGGAAGATCCAGAGTTGCCTTTGATGAATCTCAACATAGACTTTCCCACCGAGGTGTCCAGATATGTAAATATACAGAAGCGTCCTCCGCTCACTGTAAACCCCATCCATATGTTATAGTGGCCATAAAATGGGAAATAAACCCTAACGCTGCAAAAGGAAGAGTTTTCCTAGAAGGCCGGTTTACCCTTTATGTTATGTTTGTCTTTCTTCTCTCTGGTCTCGGACTTAACCCTATTTCCAACACTTTCCATTTTCAGTCAAGGTAGTTTTTCACATTTTTTTTCTTTTTGCTGCATCCATTGCATCAACTGATATTGCTGATCCTGACGTCTCTTGTCACGACTTTCTCTTCTATGCCGCCAATTTCTTTTGGGTGTAATAGGGGGGCATTCCTGCCCTTCACTTGCCGTGGCATTTCAGCTTGGCACCATTGACGTGAATATGGCAGAGCTGCAATACCACCCATAACCTTGAGACAAAAGTGGCGCTGTTTCAAGTGTTTTTCTAAGATCAGCAATCCATTTGATTTCACATTCCTCTGTAGGACCTCCTTGGACTTTAGGTTAATTCTTGGTACTTCTCTGGCCTCAAAACGTGAGGATCACTGGCATGGGCTAGATTTTCTATTGTTTAACACTAGAACTACTGAGGTAGTCATTTTGACTACTTTGCACCATGTATTTCTATATAGGTGTCACGAGTCCAGTAGTTCTAGTGTTAATCTTGAAAAAAACCTCTATCAAAGGGATATTTCAGTCTACATTATTATTTTATCAGTGAGCATCTATTGGATTAATGTGTGTCCCCCTGACGATCACTGGAACGGCGGTCCTGTGTCTCTGATTGTCCCCTTGCCACAAGGAGTAGAGTTGCCCAGCAGGTCGCACATGCGCCATATTGCTTTAGTCATAGTTTGTGGAGTTGAGGATAGAAAAGTAGTCATGAAGCAGACTGGATTGGAAAGATCTGGTGCAAGCACAATCTGCTGCTTCATTCTACTAATTCCGCCTGAATCTTCTTAGTCATGTGATAACAGGGAACGCATGCGCTTAGCCGCTAGTTTTAAGTCTATGAGAGTGCTGCACTGTGCCAAAGACATGACTGGACGGGTATGGCGCATTCACAATCTGCCAATTCATTTTGCTCCATGTAGGTTGCTATCTTGGATGCATTGATCAAAAGATCAGTAAACTATGAAAACTAGGATGGCTAAAATAGTGTGGCAGATTATGTATGTGTCTTACTACTTCATTCAAGTCTTCTGCACTTGGGCAGAAAGCTGAGCCCATAGCAGAATTCCTACAGACATGAAAAAGGTGGCAAGATGCATATGTGCGCTGGTCACAAGATCAAAAATGGGAGGAATAGAATAGAGCTGAAAATTGCGCATGCACGCTAATACTTTGCTCATGTTTATGGCACTTGGAAAGATGCCTCGCATAATTCCTATAGACTTGAATGAAGTCTATGTTCTCCCCTGATAGTAAAATCAGACCCTGGAGGAATAGAATGGAGCTAAAAATTGTGCAAGCACCCCAATATTTTGGTCTGTTTATGGCTCTTGGGAAAATCTCTGAGCACAGTGCAGCATTCCTATAGACCTGAAAAGGGTGGTAAGGCTCCTGTGTTCTTTGGTCACAACATCAAAAACTGGAGAAATGTAATGGAGCTGATAATTGTGCATGCACCCTAATGCTTTGCTCATGTCTATGTCACTTGGGAAGATCTCTGAGCACAGTGCAGCATTCCTATAGACCTGAAAAGGGTGGCAAGGCTCATGTGTTCCCTGATCACAAGATCAAAATGTGGAGGAATAGAATAGAGCTGAAAATTGCGCATGCGCCCTAATACTTGGGAAGATTTCTGATAGTAAAATCAGACCCTGGAGGAATAGAATGGAGCTGATAATTGCGCATGCGCCCGAATACTTTGCTCATGTCTATTGCCCTTGGGAAGATCTCTGAGCACAGAACAGCATTCTTATAGATGTGAATGCAATAAAAAAATCACTTGTGTCCTAATTTCTCCAATGACAGTAAAATCAGACCCTGGAGGAATGGAATAAAGCTGAGAATTGCGCATGCACCCTAATACTTTGCTCATGTCTACGGCCCTTGGGAAAATCTCTGAGCACAGCGCAGCATTCTTATAGACGTGAAAAGGGTGGCAAGGCGCATGTGTCACCTGGTCACAAGATCAAAACCTGGAGGAATAGAATGGTGCTGATAATTGCGCATGCGCCCTAATGCTTTGCTCATGTCTGCCACTTGAAAGGATCTCTGAGCACACCGCAGCATTCCTATAGACCGGACTGAAGTGGGAAGGCACATGTGTCCTATGTTCTCCCCCATAGTAAAATCGTACTCTAGAGGAATATAATAAAGCTGAAAATTGCGCATGCGCCCTAATACTTTGCTCATGTCTGTCACTTGGGAAGATTTCTGAGCACAGCACAGCATTCCTATAGTTGTGAATGGAATAGAAAATCACTTGTGTCCTATTTTCTCCCCTGATAGTAAAATCAGACCCTGGAGGAATAGAATGGAGCTAAAAATTGCGCATGCGCCCCAATACTTCACTCATGTCTATAGCACTTGATAAGCTCTCTGACCACAGCACAGTATTCTTACATAGTTGAATGGAGTAGAAAGGTGCATGTGTCCCCTGTTCTCCCCTGCTAGTAAAATCTGACCTTGGAGGAGAAGTGAGCTATATATTGCGCATGCGCTCTACCAATTTGTTCAACTCTTCGACACAACACTCTTTGTATATTTAGTGCCATACACTTGAATTAAATGGTAGGACGCACACGCAGCCTGTTCCTCTATTTTACTCATGGAGTTTTGAACAGGTGAGAGCGGATTAGACTTGTCCCCCATTCTGGCATTTCATTGGGGTCCCAGCTGTTGAACAATTATCACCCAGAGCTCAACCTATGGATAGGGTTTTTGAATTTTTTTTTTTTTTTTGATGGACCTTCCATACAAATTTCCGTTTTTTTTTCCCCGTCATGGTGGATTCGCCGCACGTTACGCTCCATCGCTGCCTGACTCGTCAGACTTCGTAACATGTTCCACAGGACGGCTTGATAGGTTGTTTGTTATCAAAAATCCCCTTTTTCCCCTGCAATTATGGGAACATCTGTAGCGCTGACCACCTCGCTGTAACCTGTCATAATACAGCTGCTAGCAATCATCCGCCATAGCCCGCAGCCCCTCGCTGGGGTTACATAAACAAGGGAGGAGAAAGCGGCTGCGCTATGTGGTGCAGGTGGGCCCTTTGGGGCGGTGGAGGACTCACGTTAGGCCTCCTTGAGTTTCTGCACTGCAGGCCACATTCTGGAGAAGGAAGGAAAGTTGAAAATTTTACTTTGTTCCTTTAAGGAAGAAATCGAGGCGATATTTTCAGTTTGCAGGAGTCACCTCTTCTCATGCTCAAGTAGTTCTGTAAAATGTGCAGCACTCCAGTAATTCTGAATTGCTCCATGCTGTCCAATCCCACAGCCCTCAATCACTCGCACACATCTGAAGGGTTTCTTTTTGGAAGGGAGTCAAGCTGATGATTAACCCCTTAAGACCTCCTCATATTTCCATCGCCTGTTGGCTGCAGGCCGCAGTGTGAAGACCCTAAGGCGCCATTCACCACTGAGGAGCACCACTGAGCAGCGGAGGCTAGATGGAGACGTCTTCCTCCAGGATGACCGTGGCAGTTGGGTGTGAAGGAGAGGATGATAGATGGTGCAGTTGGTGATCTTGGACCTGAAATTTGAACTTTTCCTGAAATGCTCTGTGCTGCTTTGGACCCTGTTCCTTTTTATTATCTAATTATCAATTTTTAGATTCCCTAATTGATCCTGTAATCCATTCCAACCTTCATCCCCGGCCATACCACTGCCCTTGTGAGATCAGCACTAGAGATGATCGGACCCGTGGAAGTTCGGTTCGGCGGGTTCAGCCGGACTTTAGATAAAGTTCAGTTTTGGACCCGGACTTGACCTGGACCCCAATGGAAGTCACTGATTGGGCAGCACATGCAGCCAGCCATAAACAGAGCACTTCCAGGGGTGAAGGTTTTTTTCCCCCTTTTTTTGGGTGCACACTACATCCAATAACACTGTTGTTACCACCAGTGTGCGTCGATCAAACACTGAAAGCGGCTCATACTGGACTGAGCACCGAGTGTACCCGAGCACCGAGTGTACCCGAGCACCGAGTGTACCCGAGCACCGAGTGTACCCGAGCACCGAGCGTACCAGAGGACAGCGATGCTTGCGCGATTGATTTGCATCCGTAAAGCAACTGAAGGCTGTTTTTGTTTTTTGTAAAGTCTGTGTCTGGTACGAACACTGATCCTCGGGTTCGCTCATATCTAATGAGCACACATCCCCTGAAATACTCTGTGCTGCTTCGGACACTTTTTTTTTTTCTCTCTAATGAGTTTGTCAATGTAAGGATCCCCAATGTACCCTATAATCTCCCCAATCTGATTCTGCTTCTGTCACATACCCTGTCCATAACCCTTTCCATATCTCTGCCCTCGTCAGATCAGCACACATCCCCTGAAATACTTTGTGCTGCTGGGTGTCTTTCCCTTTCTATTATTTAATTCTCCATTTTTGTTCCCATCATTGACCCTTAAAGAAAATCTGTCGCCTCCTTTTTGCCACCTAATCTGAGAGCAGCATAATGTGGGGGCAGAGATCCTGATTCCAGCGATGTGTCACTTACTGGGCTGCATAGTGTAGTTTTGATTAAAATCGCTGATTAATCATCAGGAGATTAGCATTACAGGACTACTTGGCGTGCTGCAGGTAGTCCAACATATAGTCTTATCAAAATGACAACAAACAGCTCAGTAAGTGACACATCGCTGGAATCGGGGTTTCTGTCTCTACATTATGCTGCTCTCAGATGGGGTAGCAAAAACCTGGTGACAGATTCCCTTTTAATCCTCCCTGATGTGAACCTGCTACTGTCACATACTGTTCTGGTCACTGCGCTTATTAGCACACTTATTTCCTGAAATACTCTGTACTGCTGTGGACCATGCTCCTTCTGCCGTCAGACTGTGCTCCCTTAATTGACCCTATTACTTTCTTCGTCACCCTGCTGCTGTCGCATACATTCCTATTAGGTCACTTCCTTCATAATATCAGCACGCTTATATCCTGAAATACTCTGTGCTGCTGGGGATCCATCCTACCACTTCTGTTACCTAATCAGCAATCTGTGGTCCAATAATGGACCCTGTAAACCTCTCCAGCATGGATCTGCTGTTGTCACATACTTTCCAGTCCCGGTCATTCTCCTGATATGATTAGAATACTTATTTCCTGAAATACTCTGTGCTGCTGGAGGACCCTGCATCTTCCACTGTTTAATTCTCCATTACCCTTCCCATTATAACACTGCACCAGTCCAGTAAGTGTCTCCACCAAGAACATTCACTCCATTCCTGCCTCTCCTGAAATACTCTGTGCTGCATTGGAATCCTGCCCCTTCTGTTATGTGAAATACTCTGTGCTGCTGGAGGACCCTGCATCTTCCACTGTTTAATTCTCCATTACCCTTCTCATTATAACACTGCATCAGTCCAGTAAGTGTCTCCACCAAGAACCACTCACTCCATTCCTGCCTCTCCTGAAATACTCAGTGCTGCTGTGAGACTGTTTACACTATGCAATACTCAGTGTGTGAAAAGATTAAAAGAAACCGTACATAATGTTGTTACTATCAATAATATTAAGTGTAAAGTTTACTTTTACTTTTACAAATAGTCTTATGTATTGATATGGAGGTGAGCACGGTGTGCACAGCAGCGGGTTTGTCGCAGTGTGTAAGCGCAGTAAGACAGGAGATTTATGGTTCTATGAAATAAAAGCATGAAGTCGTAGAGTGATGGCCCCGACCGGAGGATAATCAGCATCAAAATCGACATTAACCAGTTCACGTGAGTTCAGCGATCGATGCACACTGTTCCTCCAGCGTCCGCAGGCTGCAGTGTCAGGGCGTCTCCCACCAGAGATGAGCGAGACCACCCAGGGGCAGTGACAGGCCGGCCGCATTCCCTCACTCAAGTGGGTATAAAAAATTAATACAAATATTGTGTACAGTGTAATTCGAAACAGCTTTTATGTGTGAAATGTGGAATAGCCGAAGGCTGACAGATACATGGAGGATACACGGACTCATTACAGGAGCTCCTCTTTTATGGCCTCCTTTCATTATGGCCTCCTTTCATTATGACCCCCTGAGGCAGCATGGCCTTTAAAGCGTATGTCTATCTTTCAGCATCATTTATTGTTCATATGCAGAATTGTGAGTGCAGCTCTGAAGTATAAAAACTACTGTAACTCACTCAGGATCAGTAATCTACACAGTGGCTCCACCAGCAGAATAGTGAGTGCAGCTCTGGAGTATAATACAGGAGGTAACTCAGCATCAGTACAAGATATGTAATGTATGTACATAGTGACTGCACCAGCAGAATAGTGAGTGCACCTCTGGAGTATAATACAGGATGTAACTCAGGATCAATACTGGATAAGTAATATATGTACACAGTGACTGCACCAGCAGAATAGTGAGTGCAGCTCTAGAGTATAATACAGGAGATAACAACTCAGGATCAGTACAGGATCAGTAATGTAATGTATGTACATAGTGACTGCACCGGCAGAATAGTGAGTGCACCTCTGGAGTATAATACAGGATGTAACTCAGGATCAATACTGGATAAGTAATATATGTACACAGTGACTGCACCAGCAGAATAGTGAGTGCAGCTCTAGAGTATAATACAGGAGATAACAACTCAGGATCAGTCCAGGATCAGTAATGTAATGTATGTACATAGTGACTGCACCGGCAGAATAGTGAGTGCAGCTCTGGAGTATACTGCAGGATGCACATTGGGATCAGCAGTGTCATATATTTATAAAGTGACTCCAATTTGTACCTCTATATACAGTGGTAGTCGGCGCTGGAGCTGCCATCTTTACTCACCTAAAGCCTATTACATAGGGATTGCTCTGTATAGAACATTTGCAGCCTGTTGATCCCTGACTTCCAGCTATGAGCCTCTGATCATATGGTCAATTAATCTTGTGATTAGGTTCTGTGTCAATGAGTACAAGTGTCCAGGAATGAGTAGATCACGCTGACCTTTAACCTTTACTTCTCCGGGCACCTTGTCACTTTCCTTCTCTTGGTCACTTACCCTCGGTGCGTCCTATTAGCCATCCTCATATATCACACACAGTATTCATATGATGCTGTCCTATTGTGTGAGACATTCCAAATTCTTCTCAGATGCACCAGAAGGCCCAGGATGAACAGCGTATGCTCTCGATCCCTACAAATGGGCCAGTGCAGCGATCTATACAATTGTCACAGTTGTGTCCAGTCTAGGATCTTGCTGTCAGTGAATAGAAACGTTGTCAGCTGAATGTATCAGTAAGCCCAGACCTCTGTCCTGTGCTGATCGTTTATTACAATGTATCAGGCCGGAATCCTGACTTTTAGCCTACATTGTAGCAAACCCTCACCTGTGAGAAAGCAAGCGGAGATCTTAAAAATGAAAAAAGTAAATGAAGCTCAAAGTCTGCAGGTTTCTCTCCTTGAACTTTACGTAAATCTGGAAAACCCCATGAAGAGTTGAGGATCCGGCGACCCCAGCTGCCCCCGGTATCAGGAGCCCGGTATCCGTTACATTAGCTGAGCTCCTCCCCTCCCCCAGGTGGTCCGCTGTCAGTCGCTGCGTGGCGTTGTGACCTCGGGGCAGGGATCGGGCCGACATATGAACTCATCTGTCCCCGGTACACACCCTGTACTCTACATATATAGACGCCTGCGGTGAGGATCCCGTCGGGCCTCGCGGGGGCAGTCGACGCAGATACGTGCAGTTTGTTTTCTGCCTTGGGTGTGCAAAAGAAACTGAGATTTCTGGAACATATTGTTAAATTGTTCGACTGGAAATGTGCAATGGAAAAAAAAAAAGCGATATGTTGGAGAATGTATAGCATATGCCATATGGCAGCGTGCCGCCGCTACACTGCTGGTGCCAGGGATAGGAGAAGGGGGTATATAGGGCAGGTAGGAAGACATGGGGGAAGTCTAGGAACTCCACCAGAAAAGTGTCACCCAGCTTTCCTGATCTGCCCCGGAAGGCATCGCTATAGTCTTCCCCAATATATAAATGCCATTCAGAAGGCTGGGAAAGCAGGATCCTGTCCATTGCAATGATATTGATGTAGCTGGCTCTGAAATTTGCAAAGCTCCTCTCTGTAGATTGTCCTATCCTAACTTTTGGGAGGATGCCCTTTATGTGCCTGGGGGGAACTGACAAGAGTCTCACCATGTGGCAATAAATAGCTTGTACCATGGGAGCGTTTGGGGTCTGCATATCCCACTTGTGTCCAATGATGTATTCTTTTGAGCCTATAGAAGATATGGTGGATCCATTATTATCACCACCATTAAAGCTTATATCTCGTTTTCCTATAGACAATGATGGGTGCGCATGCGCGGCCATCTCCCCATTCTGGGTTCTTTAAAGCCCTATTCTCTTTATCAGCGGTTGGACCTCCAGCTATCAGCAAGTTACCAATTATCCTGTGTATATGTAATAACTTGCTATATTGAGACAAGTCCCCTCTGAGAGCAGTGCGCATGCGCAGCCACGTGATGTAATAGGTGGGCCACCAGTATTGGAGGTTGAATTGGCAAGAGTCTCACCATGTGGGCTTTTTCCATGGACATTTATGTAATAAATAACTTGTACCTTTTGGGAGAACGGATGGTCTGCATATCTCAGTTGTATCCAATGATGTATTCTTTTGAGCCTATACAAGATGTGGTGGGTCCATTATTATCACCACCATTAAAGCCTATATTTCATTTTCCCATAGACAATAATGGGTGCGCATGCGCGGCCATCGCTCCATTCTGAGTCCTTTAAAGCCCTATTTGTGGGATGAAAGGTCGGGCCCCCAACTATCAGCAAATTACCAATTATCTTGTACATAGTTAATAACTTGCTATATAGAGACAAGCCTTCTATGAGAGCAGTGCGCATGCGCAGCCACCTGGTGTAATAGGTGGGTCACAGGTATTGAATGCCCCCTTTTGTGGTGTATTTGTGAATATGCTATAAAGGTTTACGGTGAGGAAAATCACATTAATGAAGAAGCAGTGAATAACCCATCCCCAAAGCTTAAGGGGCCCCCTCGTTCACCCAATTTTGGGGGCCACAGAGACGAGCCGTCCATCCGTCAGACATATTGGCAAATCCTATGGATTACTTCACTTTGCTTCACCCTGTAAAGTTGTGACCTTGTTTTTGAACTTGGCTGGAGGTCTGAATAGAATGGACTTTGTGTCCCGACTTTCAGTAAATAGAGAATGGCAAACAGTCCCTGACTAATACGCGACCCGTGATCAGCCCGCTGAAGGACTCGTATATAAGAGCAAAAAGAGCGTGGTTATGAAAGGGTGCTCTCACTTCTGCCACCATTACACCAATGCATCTGAAGCACTTTGCAAATTGCTGTGATTGAAAAAAGAAAAAATTCCTACCGTTTTGTGTTTACAGCTCTTATTCAAAACAATGTGTCTCCATAGTAACAGACTTCAAACAGAACTTTTGTAGTCTGATTCTGCAGCCCTGTGTTTCTGCACTTCATTTTCATCCTTTTCACAGGGAGTGCTGTAACACCCTACTGCAGGATCTGACTACACGGGGTTCGTTTGTAGTCTGTAACCATGGAAACACTGGGAGATTTTTACAAGATTGATTCTTTCATTGTCTTTCTTTTTTTTCTATTTTTGATGACTTGAGCTCTGAATGCAAAAACTTCACACACGCCAGCATAAAACATTTATCTGGCCAATCTGGGCACACTGTGGTTGTGCAGCTATGGGCATGCTGGCACTTGTAGTTCATTGCACACAGACCCTTTATGCCGGATGAGCCATTTTAATCGGCGGTGGCATCATAATTAGGTTTTTGGCTCTGGTGATAGATGGTCGGCCATCATTCTCATTTTTCCTAATATAAGCCCTTTTTTTTATGTCTTTACAAGTATTTGATGGATGGGACAAAACGCTGAACATTTTTTTTATTCGATATTCTTGCCCTGGAGGCTGCTTTGTAAGTTTATTTGATTTTAGATCTGCTAACCGGTATAACAGGCTGTATACAGGTCAGGCATGTCACTGTCGGTGCTTGTACGTTATTGCCTCCCGCCTCATACTTTTCACATCTGGGGTTTTGCTACAGTTGCGTCTAGGCTACAATGCTCTATGTATGGGCAGCGGAATCTCTCTGCAGTCCTGATAGTTTGCTACAATGTATCAATCTGCAGGCCAGTTTGATTAGACTGGATACAATTGTAACAAACCCTCAGCATCAGGCTTCATATATGAACAAGAATGTTCCATTTGAATGAAATCCTTGTAGAACATTTATGTTGCACAGCAGAGGGTTTGCTACTATTGAAGTAATCTCAGACAATCCTCTGTGAGCTAAGCACACCAGCGTCTCACAGGGGATTGTCTAGACCGGATATACTTGTAACAAAACCTCAGCTGTATGAAAACAAAATATTTGCAAGGATCTAATATACTTTTTGTTCTTAGACCTCTGCATGCTGTCAGTGAATAAGATCATTATAGTTTACGTCCAAAAAAACCTATACAGACACCAATCTATCTGCAGTCCTGATAGTTTAATCACAAACCATAAAAAAATTAGAGTAATATATCCACTAAAATACACTCTTTTTTATTAAAAAATTCTCAAGATCAACAACAATACATAGGTCAACTTATACAGAGGAAATTACAGACATAAATCCCACTAGTGGGGGGGGGGGGGGGGGATCTGAGAGAACACCCTATCCAAATCAGTGGGCAAGCACCTGACTATACAAGTCAATTTCTGAGTGGGTTGATAAAGCGAACATATGTGTCATATCACCGCTGACATAGCCATAGTGAATATGTCCCTATCACCAATCTGCACAAAGAAGCCTATATAATATTAATATGTCAGCTGACCCATACTTGATGAGGCAGACCTCTCAGAGAACACCAGCAGCCCCGACGCGCGTTTCGCCTGGTGGCTTTCTCAAGGGAATGTGCCTGATAGTTTGTTACAATGTATCAGTGCAGGTAAAATGTTTTAGCCTAGAATTCAAACTGTTTAGTTCACAGAGGATTGTTTTGGCTTAATACAATTAAAATAAACATCTGTGAAAAGTGCTGGGAATGATCTTAGTCACTGACCGTATGTAGAGAGCTTAAAACACAAAAGGAGCCAACTTATTTTGTCAAATTTATACTGTTGTGTCTTTATTTTGTTTACACGACATTCATTTATCTATTTGCATCTTTTTTTATTTATTTATTTATTTATTTTTAAGTGCGGATGATTTTGCCTGTTTCATCATTCGCAAACTTGTTTAATTTCTTGCAAATGTTCTCCAGTCACACCCCATTCTACCTCTCCCGGAGTGATTTTATGTGCACCAGTCAAAAATTTGCTTCTTTTTACAAACAGTGCTGTTTTTGGTTCAAAAAGTTACAAAAAAGGTTAAAAAAAAAAAATATAGCCTTTTTTACGTTGCAAAAAATACTTAAGCCCCGGGCAACATCCTCAATAATTTGGCACAAAAAAGGCAATGACTAACACTAAAGAAAAAAGAAAAGTGGCTTTAGAAAAACGCAAACTATGAATCAGGGTCCAAGTATATTAGAATGCTGCAGAACGTTTTTAGTTTACAGCTGAGGTTTTGTGACATTTGCATCCAATGTTGACAATCTTCTGTGATGTGGAGTTTTTTGGTTTTTTTTTGCAGATTGTTGCCCAAATCTGCATGATGTCGATCAGTCAATGAGAATTCTGAAGTGCTGTGCACATGTTGCTTCTTTTTTTTTCCTTGCAGTTTCTAGTGCAGAAAAACGAAGCAGCTTGGAAATTGTTGGTGCATTTTTTTCTTGGATTTTTCAGCCCTTCCAGCCAATGATTTCTCAAAAAACTTATTAAAAATGCACCAAAAATACATGATTTTTTTTTGGTGCTTTTTTTTTGCCACAAGGTGCGTTTTTTTTGTTGTAGAAAATTTCTGCACCTAAACTGTATCGTGTGCACATAGCCTTAAAGGGAACCTGTCACCACTTTATTGGCCTATAAGCTGCGGCCACCACCACCGGGCTCTTATATACAGCATTCTAACATGCTGTATATAAGAGCCCAGACCGCTGTGTGAACATAAAAAAACACTTAACGGTCGCTCGGTTGGCCTTATGGGCGTCTTCGTTGCCCAGTGCCGGCGCCTCCTCTTTCGGCCATCTTCGTCCTCCTCCTGACTCCTGTGTGCATGATGCGTCCGACGTCATACACACTCGCCGGTCCCGCGCAGGCGCACTACAATACTTTGATCTGCCCTGCCCAGGACCTGAATGCTGGCGAGTGTGGATGACGTCGGACGCGTCATGCATCGCGGCTAGAGGAGGACGAAGATGGCCGAAAGAGGCGGTGCCGGCACCGGAGAACGGAGACACCCATATACCCAACCGCGCGACTGTTAGATAAGTATTATAAAGTGATTTTTATGTTCTACACAGCGGCCTGGGCTCTTATATACAGTATGTTAGAATGCCGTATATAAGAGCCTGGTGGTGGTGGCCGCAGTTTATACGCCAAAAAAGTGGTGACAGGTTCCCTTTAAACACCAGCAGCAGAAATCTCGCTGCTGTCCTGATAGTTTGTTACAATGTATCAGACTGAAGTCCAGAATGTTTTGCTCACAGAAGATTTGATAGAATAGTAACAAACTCTCAGCTGTGACACATCTGGGGTTTATACATTGTTTTTCATCCCTGGATGTAGACAAGAAGCTTCCACTCATGACTGCAAGCAGAGATCTTGAAACGTTCCTTATATCAGAGGCTGCAGAGCTTTTGTACTTTGCAATGATCTGAACAGACAGATGTTTTTTGTAAGATGTTCTGGATTTTTCGTGATTTGCTTTCCTCGCTCCTTTGTGTGGCGAAGCTGAACTTGTTTGTCCATTTGCAGTGATTAGTTTGGATGTAGCAGTGTTGTCTCTGCGGGGTCAGTGTTAGGAGAGGAATAGAACATGTCAGTTATTAAAGTGCAGAGATTAGATTGGAATGCGCAGGCTGGAAACGTGGCAGCGCGGCGAGCTCTGCATGGTTTAAATTATCCCGAAAAAAAAAAAAAGAAATAGAAGCGGAGCGCTCACAGAATAGCTCGGGGTCACATTTGGGAGGAAGGCAGAAGCAAGTGGGTTGGTTGCGGTTTTTCTTCCTTTTTTTTTTTTTTCTCCCCACCATATGACGGCCTCACTTTCCCATATTGGAGCGCACGTCGAGGCTTCGGGCTGTCGTAGGCGACCACACAGCTTTTCAGCTGACCACAAAAAGGAAGTTTGGCAATAGATAGTATAGGATTAATGCCCGCTGTCTCTTAACCCGTCACAATGCCAGGGCTTGTAGGAAAGTTTCCCTGTCAGGTCCTATTAGAGGAGGCGTAACTTTCTCTTGTGTTTACCGTACAGTTCACCGGCAGACAAGTAACGTCTTGTGAAGTCTGTGATTTAATCAGAGAGGAATACGGGCGCTGCGAGGCCGGACGAGATCCGAGGACAAGTCTGTGGCCGAGGTTAGAAATGGTTTGTTGTGCTGGGCCAGGGAATGTTTTCTGCCATAAACCGGACTGACTCGCTATGTTCCCCCATGTAGTTATGGATTATAGCTTGGATAGATAGATCACTAAAAAATTGAGTACACCCCTAAGTAAAAATGGCCAAATTGTGCCCAATTAGCCATTTTCCCTCCCCGGTGTCATGTGACTCATTAGTGTTACAAGGTTTCCGGTGTGAATGGGGGACAGGTGTGTTACATTTGGTGTTATCGCTCACAATCTCTTATACTGGTGACTGGAAGTTCAGCATGGCTCCTCATGGCAAAAAATTCTATAAGGATCTGGAAAAAAAAAAAAAGAATTGTTGCTCTATAAGAAGATTGCTAACAGCCTGACAATGAGCTGCAGCACGGTGGCCAAGACTATACAGCTGTAAAGCAAGAGAGGTTCCATTCAAAATAGGCCTCGACCATGACCATGGCCGACCACAGAAGCTGACTGCACAAGCTCACTGTTATATCCAGAGGTTGTCTTTTCAGAATAGGCATATGAGTGATGCCAGCATTGCTACAGAGGTTACAGTGGTGGGGGGTCCGCCTGTCAGTGCTCAGACCATATACCGCACACTGCAGAGGTTACAGTGGTGGGGGGGTCCGCCTGTCAGTGCTCAGACCATATGCCGCACACTGCATGACATTGCTCAGCATGGCTGTCGTCCCAGAAGGAAACCTGTTCTAAAGATGATGCAGAAGAAAGCCGTAAAGAGTTTAAGATGAGCAGACTAAAGACATGGATTACTGGAACCGTCCTGCGGTCTGATGAGACCAGTATAAACTTATTTGGTTCAGACGGTGTCAAGCGTGTGTGTTGGCAACTAGCTGAGGAGCACAAAGACAAGTGTGTCCTACCTACAGTCAGGCATGGTGGTGGTAGTAGAGATCCTGGTTTGGGGCTGCATGAGCGCTGCCAGCTGTGGGGGTCTACAGTTCACCATGAATGCCAAGATGAGACATACAAAAGCAGAGGACGATCCCCCTCCTTTCCTTTATATTACAACATAACAACCCCAAACACCTCCAAGACCACCACTGCCTCGCTAAAGCAACTGAGCATAAAGAGGCTGGACCGGCTAAGCGTCTCCTGACCTAAACTCTATGGAGCGTCTGTGGGACATCCTTAAACAGAAGATTAAGGAGCGCAAGGTCTCTAATATCCACCAGCTCCGTGATGTCATCATGGAGGATGGAAGAGGATCCAGCAGCTCCTATGAAGCTCTAGTAACCTCCATGCCCACAAAAGTTAAGAGTTAAGGCAGTGCTGGAAAATAATGGTGGCCACACACAATATTCACACATTGGGTACAATTTGGCCATTGTCACTTAGGGGTGTACTCACTTTTGTTGCCAGCGGTTTAGACATTAATGGCTGTGTGCTGAGTTTTGTAGAGGACACCAAATTTACACTGTTATACAAGCTGCGCACTGACACTGTATTAGTGCCATATCCTCAGTGTTCTCCCATGAAAAAATATGCGGTAATAAAATATTTACAAATATGTAAGGGGTGTACTCACTTTTGCGATATACTGTAAATAGATGGAAACCTATAGATAGATAAAACGATATAGACAGATGTTAGACTGACACTATAGAGATGTAAAGATACAAAGATTGATCGATATAAACAGAGATGGATACATGTAGCAGGTTTATTTCTGGATACATCTGACACATAATAACGTGACATTATCACAGATGACGTCACATATATCTTCCAGGCTGTACGGGGTGATTGATGCTGCAGGTCTCTATATGTTTTTTTTATGTGTCTATTCATTTTGTTGGATGTGGACTCTCCGGCCCAGTGGACCTGTAGGTACAATTAGAGACACACGAGTGGATGACGCTCCGGGGACTTCTCCATTTACAGTGAGATTTATTATCCACGGTCATTTTCCATCTCAGTCTGAGCCTCATCAAGTCTTTAATAAAGTCCTGAGAGTCGTCGTTATTATTGTGCCATGAAACATGTCTCAATGTTTAGTGATATTTTGTAGTCACTCATGAGGGTTTGTTACGTTGTATCCAGTTTAGCCCCCCCTCCCCACCCACCCCCCGATCAAATAATAGAGCGGCTGAGACATTGCAGCAACTACCAGGACAGGAGAGACTTCTGCTGATGATCTGCTCACAGAGGATTGTCTGGACTGGATACATTTGTACCAAACCCTAAACTGGGAGCCATAAACTTCGACTTTGCCTATTCTGTTGATTTACCAATTAATATTGCTGCTTTCTAGCTCCCAGTGAGGTTTTCTATTTTCCCCCATATTTTTACAGAATGGCAAATCCAACTATATACTTATAATTAAATATTCGAATATAAACATGGTCAACAGTGTCTAGATTATTAACTCTCCCAGATTATCAAATGGACAAAGACTAGTAGAAATCTGATAATCTGGCATCAGGGTTAGGAGAACTGTGGTATAAAAGAAGGGTTCATTGTTTCTGATCTGGATGATTCTGGAATAATGGGCATTAGCTTGGCTGTAATAGAATATTCTATATTATTGGCCTATATAAAAAACATTCTGGATTATCAGGCGGCAATCAAACAGTCTAGATTCTTGAGCTGCTGTGAAACATTCCGTATTATTGGTGTGAAGGTGAAGATTATTGGGTTGTAGCATTACATTCTAGAATATGGGTATACAGCAAGACATTCTGGATTATTGCGCTGAATCAGACTATTCTAGGATCATTGGTGTGTAGTAGAACATTCTGGATTTTTGGGTTACGGAATATTGGTGTGTAGAAGAACATTCTGGATCATTGGATTCTGGATCATTGGTGTGTAGCACAACATTCTGAATTATTAGATTCTGGATCATTGGCATGTAGCAGAATGTTCTGAATCCTTGAATTCTGGATCATTGGTGTGTAGCAGAACATTCTGGATTATTGGATTCAGGATTATTGGTGTGTAGCAGAATATTCTGGATTGGTCTGTAGCAGAACATTCTGAATCATTTGCTTCTGGGTCATAGGTATGTAGAAGAACATTCTGGATTATTGGTTTCTGGATCATTGGTGTGTAGCAGAACATTCAGGATTTTGGGGTTAAGGATTATTGGTGTGTAGCAGAACATTCTGCATCATTGGTTTCTGGATTATTGGGGTGTAGCAGAACATTCTGGATTATTAGATTCTGGATCATTGGCGTGTAGCAGAATATTCTGAATCCTTGCGTTCTGGATCATTGGTGTGTAACAGAACATCTGGATTATTGGATTTTGGATTATTGGTCTGTAGCAGAACATTCTGGATTATTGGTGTGTGTAACAGAACATTCTGGTTCATTGGATTCTGGATTATTGGTATGTCGCAGAATATTCTGGATTAGTGGATTCTGGATCATTGGTGTGTAACAGAATATTCTGGATCATTGGTGTGTAACAGAACATTTTGGATTATCAGATTCTGGATTATTGGTGTGTAGCAGAACATTCTGGATTATTGGTCTACAGTGTAACATTGTAGACTATTCTAGCAGAGCGCTCTGGATTGCAGTTGTATAATGTCACGCGTTGGTCAGATCTTTTCTGATCTGATGAATGGTTATTGCAGCGCAGCGTGCAGAATAAATGAAAATAAATGGCGTCCTGCGCGGCTCATCCAGCGCACTTCATTTGGACGGCTCATCCAATTAGAAGCGGCTTTGCTGATCATATATCATGAGGGTTCTTCTGTCCCGGCGTGGAGCGAGGACGGCGGGAGCGGAGGAGAAGCCGGCTCCGTGTGGGAAGCGATGGCGGCTTCATGGGAGCTGTGCGGATCAGGCCTGTGATAATGAAGCTGGAAGCATCAGATGCAATTAGCAGAAGTGTGTTGTAAAATGTAATTATTTTTACATTTGCGCCGCGGAGCGACATCAGAATTAATTTTTGAATGAATATGCTGGGAGAAGACCTAATTTATTGTCATTAGCAAATGAGTCTATTATTGTAATGTTCCCTCATTTGAAGCCATTGGGTTTATCTGCACCACTTAAAGTCGGTTTTAAAGATTGGTAATGGCGGCGGGCATTTACGGAACAGCGAGGGGAGGAGAACGGAAGATTACGAGGTTGTAATCTCTCTCACAGTCATTAGCAAATTATCGCTCGCCCATAAAAGCGGCTTTATTCTTTCATTGGGTCTTTATTTCGGGGATTCATCAAGTCTTGGGTATTCAGTAGAGCCAGTGATGTCATAGACTGAGAGCTGTGATGTCATCAATTCCCATCGTATCCTATAGGGTCAGAATAGTGCTGGATCATGGGATTGGAAAATATGGCTGCTTTCTTCGTGAAACAGCGCCACCCCCATCCAGGAGGGTTGTGTCTGGCAATTTAACCCTATTACAGTGAATGGAGCTGGCTGCAATACCACATACAGCCTGTGGACAGGAGTGGCGCTGTTTTTGGAAAAAAAAAGCAACCAAACTCCTCTAATCCAAGGAATCCTCCGATATGTCATTGATGCATGTGACAAGATTTAATTGATAAGATCTTCTCATTCAATCACCCAAATCCTAGAATCCAGCATTCAATCTTTGCAAAACAATAAAAAAAAATAAGTCTTTATTTTTATATAGCGCTAACCTATTCCGCAGCGCTTTACATACATCAGGAACATTGACCCCATTGGGGCTCACAATCTAAATTCCCTATCTGTATGTTTTTTTGGAGTGGAGGAAACCCACGAAAACACGGGGAGAACATACAAACTCCTTGCAGATGTTGTCCTTGGTGGGATTCGAACCCAGGACCCCAGCGCTGCAAGACTGCAGTGCTAACCACTGAGCCACCAGAAGACGGCAGTGCTAACCACTGAGCCACCGTGCCGCTCTAAACAATGGCCGCAGTCTAAATAAAAAACAGCAAGGAGGCCACAAAAATGAATCCTCGCTGTCACCTCCTCAATTTCATGATCATGGTCCCAAAAGGTCAGACCTTTGCCATCACTATGGTCGGTGGTGGTCCAGCTTCTTGGATCCTGAAAATAAAGGTCCTGCAAAGTCTTTCCGTACTGGTCTAGAAAAAAAAAAAAACAGTGAAAAGATCAATCAAGGTTGCAGAGCTCAGACCCCATTGATCATAAGGGGATCATAGTGATAAGCCATTACTACGATCAGTGATAGTCCAACCTCGGAGATCCCCACAGATCCCAAGAACAAAGGTCCTTCACAGTCATCCTGACGTCTGCTGAAAAACCGTGAAAGGGATCACAACTAAATCTGCGCTGCGTCCCTTAAATTATCAGGATCATTTGGGATCCCAATGGTCAGATCCTCACCAATCATAAGGGATCTTCGGGATTTCTCATCACTATGATTGGTGGAGAACCAACCTACTAGATCCCCTCTGATCCTGTGCAGTTTAAATCCCCCTTGAATGTAACTAGGGCTTATATTTCAAGCAAACTCCAAAAATCTGCACAATTTTTCATGACACCTACTGTGCTAGAAAAAATAAAATACAGAACTAAATTGGCGCTGTGTCCCTTTAAATTATGAGGATCAGTGAGAATCTCATAGGTTGGACCTCAGCCAATCATAATGGATCTTACTGATGTGCCATCACCGTGATTGGTTGAGGTCTAACCTATGAGATTCCCACTGATCCTGTTATAAGTTTTGGACAATCTTTCGTTACCCCTCCTGTACTGGAAGAAGAAAATACAAAAACGGAGCAGAGAACTGAATCCGCGCTGTGCCCCCTTTAGGCTATGTGTCCACGGTAGAATGTACCTGCGGATTTTTCTGCATGAAAATCCGCGACTTTCGCGGCAAATCCGCACCTTATTTTTGCCGCGGATTTGTTGCGGATTTGTCGCGGATTTACCGCGGATTACCGCTATTTTGCCGCGGATTTTGATGCGGATTTTTTTTTTTCCCCCCATTCTATACCCAAAATCCGCACCAAAATCCGCAAGAATAATTGACATGCTGCAGATTTTTCCGGATCAAAATCCGCGGCAAATCCGCCGCGGAAAAATCCGCAGCATGGACACAGCATTTCCAAAATGCCATTGAAATGGCTTGGAAGTGCCGCTGCTGCAGATTTTCGGAAAATCCGCGGTAAATCCGCGGCAAATCCGCGGCAAAATCCACAGCGTGGGCACATAGCCTTAGGCTATGTCCGGCGGGGTCCATAATGTGATCCGAGTGATAGGCCATCACTTTTTGAGCTCTTATGGGTCATAAAGTGGGTCATAAAGTAATAATTATGGGAGAAGGAGGAAGCAATACAGCCTGTCTCTCCCTAGACAGAAATGGCTGATAACAGAAAACAATAGATACATGTGAAAATTGAGATACACTTCTTTAAGTTTCCTAATACAATGCCGTTTTATGTGTAGCAAGGCGTAGATTTCTCCGAAAATCATTGGGATAAGGCTGTAGAGCGCACTTAGGCTCCCGCTGCCTCCGGAATAGTATGTAAATACTCGGGGCACTTAATCTTTATGGTATGCAGCGTGTGTTAATAACGTTACCACCATTTCTCCCGGAGTATAAAGAGTCCTGCTCGCTGTAATGGAAGTGCGCTATTTATGAGCTCATTATCTGTTTGCTGTATAAGATGTGGCCCCAATCCCTCCACATTCCTGGAGAATCGAGGATTAAGCAGCTGCAGAGCCGGGGACTGGAGGAGACGAGCGAGACCTGAAATAAAAGGGGAGACGCTGCAGGGCCCCTCGTCTGCACATCACTAATGGGGGACGCTTGCCCGATCTGTCTTTCCTTAGGTCCGGATGCTCCATTAGGCACAGCTCTGATCAGTTACCTGCATTGTCTATTGGAGCCTGGAATGGTCTTAGAGACTCAAGTGTTCAGTCCTTGCTTTACACTGCAGCTCTGCTTGTTCTTATTGTTCTCAACAAAAGAAGTAGTCGCAACTTGTCCCTTCCTGATTGGATGAAGCATTGTAATATTGTTTTGCAGATTGTAGTTCTTTATTTTTTATATAGCGCTAAAATAGTCCTCAGCGCCTCACATACATCATCATCACTGTCCCCATTGGGGCTCACAATGTAAATTCCCTATCTATATATTTTTGGAGTGTGGGAGGAAACCGGAGAACCTGGCGGAAACCCACGAAAACATGGGGAGAACATACAAACTCCGTGCAGATGATGTCTTTGGTGGGATTGAACCTAGGACCCCAGCGCTGCAAGACTGCAGTGCTAACCACTGGTCCGCCACAAGACTGCAGTGCTAACCACTGGTCCGCCACAAGACTGCAGTGCTAACCACTGGTCCGCCACAAGACTGCAGTGCTAACCACTGGTCCGCCACAAGACTGCAGTCCTAACCACTGGTCCGCCACAAGACTGCAGTGCTAACCACTGGTCCGCCACAAGACTGCAGTGCTAACCACTGGTCCGCCACAAGACTGCAGTGCTAACCACTGGTCCGCCACAAGACTGCAGTGCTAACCACTGGTCCGCCACAAGACTGCAGTGCTAACCAATGGTCCGCCACAAGACTGCAGTGCTAACCACTGGTCCGCCACAAGACTGCAGTGCTAACCACTGGTCCGCCACCACAAGATTGCAGTGCTAGCCACTGGTCCACCACAAGACTGCAGTGCTAACCACTGGTCCACCACAAGATTGCAGTGCTAACCACTGGTCCGCCACAAGATTGCAGTGCTAACCACTGGTCCGCCACAAGATTGCAGTGCTAACCACTGGTCCGCCACAAGATTGCAGTGCTAACCACTGGTACGCCACAAGACTGCAGTGCTAACCACTGGTCCACCACAAGACTGCAGTGCTAACCACTGAGCCACTGTGCTGCCCCCTGGTCTTACATTCTGGTTTTCCGATCTATAATGGTCAGGATGCTGGGATGTACTGTAGTTTGAGAAATCGGGATGACCTAAATATTAACCCCGAGGATGGCTGGCAAGATGGCTTTATGGGTCTACCTGTTCAGCTGGCTCAGCAAACTCATGCACACCAGAAGCATCCAGGAGTGGCGGAGATGGTACTGATCCCTCAGCTGAATCCTCCGCTGTGGAGCGCTCTGTCATGTCCACATCGTCCTTGTGAGCAGTGAAATGACACCGCACTGCCTAAACCTGATCCCCGTACTAACCCCCTGAGGTAGTGTCAAGGTCAGTGCTAGAGAGGAGCTTCACAGCTTCCCAAAACAGGTCCGGCTGGCAGCCGCAGTGCTGGAAATGTGGTGTGTGCCTCCAACAGGCTTGTATATATCCATGTGAACGGGGTGTGTATATATACACGTGTGTGTGTGTGTGTGTGTGTGTGTGTGTGTGTGTGTGTGTGTGTGTGTGTATGTATGTATGTATATCTATATGTATGTGTGTGTGTGTGTGTGTGTGTGTATGTATATATGTATGTATATCTATATGTGTGTGTGTGTGTGTGTATGTATATTTGTGTGTGTGTGTGTGTATGTATGTATGTATGTATATTTGTGTGTGTGTATATATGTATGTATATCTATATGTGTGTGTGTGTATGTATATATGTATGTGTATCTATATGTGTATGTGTATGTGCGTGTGTGTATGTATGTATATTTGTGTGTGTGTATGTATGTATGTATATTTGTGTGTGTGTGTGTATGTATGTATGTGTATTTGTGTGTGTGTATGTATATTTGTGTGTGTGTGTGTGTGTATGTATATATGTATGTATATCTGTATGTGTGTTTGTGTGTGTGTATGTATATCTGTATGTATATCTGTATGTGTTTGTATGTATATGTGTATGTGTGTTTGTGTGTGTGTGTATGTATATCTGTATGTGTGTGTGTGTGTGTGTGTGTGTGTGTGTGTGTGTGTGTGTATGTATATATGTATGTATATCTATGTGTGTGTGTGTATGTATGTATGTATGTATATAATATTTATTTATATTTGTCTATATCGTTCTCTTGTCTTGTGACATGCTATGCGTAAGCAAAATCTTTACCAAGGCTGATCGACCATGTGCCATTCTGATACTGGTGTAATATGGCGATCGGGCTTTGTATCCCTTAGCCAGCAGGAACAGGGTGCAAATGCTACCTATTCACCTTGTGTATCTATCTATCTATCTATCCATTTCATGTGTTTATTAGGGATGATCGAATACCTCAAATATTCGGCTTTGCGAATAGTCGACGAATAGGTTGCAGTTATACGCGAATATTCGATGCGCAATTTAAGTTTTTGGGAAGCCCGAATAGTTCCAAATAGTTGTTATTCGGGTTTCCCATAGACTTACATTGCGCATCGAATATTTGTGAATAGTCGAATAGCAGCGAACTATTCGGCAAATATTCGCGAAGCCGAATATTTGAGGTATTCGATCATCCCTAATGTTTATCAATCTATAAAAATCACTATACTGTTTATCCACTTTTCTATCTGTTTAGACAAGGAATTAAATCAGCACAAGTATAGGATCTTTACGGTGCACGCTTGCAATCATCTTACTACTGGCTCCAATATATAGAGCCCAAAAGTAGACAACACTACAAAAAATATGCCCAAAATAGTGGAGTTTACTAATTGACATGTGCTTACATTTCTGCAAAAAAACAATCTGTCTATCCATTATCATCTTCTTGTCTATATTCTCTCTATTTAACGAGAGTCTGTTACTTGTTCCCCAAAAAAATTGAGTTAAACTGTAAAATCTCTGAGTTCTCCTGGTTCTGTCGCTCTTTTCCGTTTTGTGCTGCGTTGTTCTGTTACGGAGATATTCACGTTTGTTTCTTCTAGAGCGCAGTATGTGAAATCTCTGAAGAAAGGCCCAATTGGAACTACAAGCAGAGTCTTCTCTTGGGAGTGTGCTCTCTCACTCCTCCCTATCACAGCTTGGCAGTGGATCTAACAGTCTCGGATAGGGGCAGTGAATGTGCATGCCCCAGAGAAGACTCTGAAGAATGGCCCAGTTGAGCTACAAGCAGAGATTTCACATACTGCACAAAAAAAGTAACAAATGTGAATATCTCTGCAATGGAACGACGCAGAGCAAAACGGAAAAGAGCGGCGGAATCAGCGGAGTTGAGAGATTTTTAATAGATATGTATCTCAATTTTTAGAGCAAGTGACAGGTCATTTAATACATATGTGTCTTTCTATCCATCCACTCATCTTGTATTCATTTATCTATCCATACATCTCAGCAGGCGATCGACAGATCAATAAATGGATAAGAGAAGATACCTTTTATATGTTTTATAGTGTTGTATTATCAGGTTTTCTATATATTCATAATACGGCAGATATAGACAGAAGTGACCCCGTGGTCCCGATGTATTGTGGGGCTGGTGGGACAATGCTGTGTAGCTGCTTCGTTCCGGGATCTGCGCTGCAGGGAGCAGTTTTGCTGAAGGAAGGGAATTTTTTCCAGGGAACAATCACAGCTTTTATTAATCAGCCGCTTCTGGTTTCATTCTTCACCGGCTCTTTATAGAAACAGCAAAGTATAGCGGAGATGCGAGGTTACCTAAGGCAGCCCGGGATGTGCTGAACACATGGGACCGTGCGTCAGGAGCTGCCTGTCTACCTCTGCTGCCTGTCACAGACTGGAGCGCTGACATCTGGTCTCCTGTAATCTGGAAAACTGTGACCCATGTAAAGAGAAGGATTCCTGCGTTCTCATAATCCGAGGCTGGGTGCCCAATAGCTGATTGCAAATAGGGGGAAATTGACAAATGCTTTCTTACTAGTAACTGTTAGACCCTTTCAGGCCCATTGTGACCTGTGACTTCTCCAATTAGACCCTTGCTTCCATATATACATAGAAAAGACAAAAAGTTCACAATTTTTAACAATGTTTTTTCGGACTGGCGTATGTTTGGGGTCTATACTCCATGTTTTCAAGAGGACCGGACCCCGCGGGTGCATTACACTGCAGCGTGAAACCAGCGACAATCGTCTTTCTTCACTGTTCGTCATTTATTACACTGTTTACACCAATGGACGGCACTTCCATGAGCACAGAACGATCACTAGTAAGATTGCTCTGTGCGGTTAGAGCATCACTGATCTCGGCGGCACTAGTCCTGTTTACACGGGACCAACGTAAAAATCATCTCATCTAAGGAACAAGAGTTTTGCTCGTTCATCGAGTGATTGGCAGCCTGGCTACATTGTTTAATTATCAGGAAATGAGCATTACTCTGAATGATAATGGGCCACTTTAGATGCACCCCTGATATGTATGGAGGCATTCTGACCCCTGATAGAGGTGTTTGGAGGGGACAGAGGGGTCTAGAGAAGGAGAGAGGGTGTTGAATAGTCAGAGGGGTCTGGAGAGTGACGGAGGGAATAGAGGGGTCTGGAAACCGACGGAGGGGTGTAGAGGGGGACAGTGGGGTCTGGAGAATGACAGAGGGTATGGAGGAGTCAGAGGGGTCTGGAGAGAGACTGGTGTGGTGAAGGACAGAGGGGTCTGGAGAGTGACGCAGGAGACAGAGGGATCCGGAGACTGACTGGTGTGGAGGAGGACAAATGGTTCTGGAGACTGACAGAGGCATGTGGAGAGGACAGAGGGGTGTGGAGGAGGACAGAGGCATCTGGAGACTGATGGAGGGGTGTGGAGGAGGACAGGTGTCTGGAGACTAACAAAGGGTTCTGGAAACTGATGGGTGTGGAGGGGACAGTGGGATCTGGAGAGTGACGGAGGGGACAGAGGGTCTGGAGACTGGCCGGGGGGGTGAAGGAGTACAAAGGTGGATGGAGACTGACAGAGGCATGTGGAGAGGACAGAGGGGTCTGGAGAATGACAAAGGGTGTGGAGGAGTCACAGGGGTCTGGAGAGTGACGCAGGGGCTAGAGAGGTCTGGAAACTAACAGAGGGGTGTGGAAGGGACAGTGCGGTCTGGAGAGTGACGGAGGACACAGAGGGGTCTGGAGCATGACTGGTGTGGAGGAGGACAGAGGGGTCTGTAGACTGACAGAGCTATGTGGAGAGGACAGAGGGGTGTGGAGGAGGACAGAGGCATCTGGAGACTGACAAAGGGCTCTGGAAACTGACGGGTGTGGAGGGGACAGTGGGGTCTGGAGAGTGACGGAGGGGACAGAGAGGTTAGGGGAATGACTGAGGCGTGTGGAGAGGACAGAGTGGTTTGGAAGGAGACAAAATAGTCTAGAAGTGAGAAAGTTGTCTGGAACTAAGGGAAACTTTTCTCCTTGCGGAGACTGACAAACTAATCTGGCTTCCAGTGATTTGTCTTATAGCTGCAATGCTCCTTCCTCCCTGAAGAGACAATTTGGAAGTTGTCTGGAAAGGACACCAAGATCTAAAAGTGTATGAAGAGGACAGAGCTGTCAGCAGGGAATATATAGTATATGGAGGGAGACAGGGGGTTATGGAGGAGACTAGGTTTGGAGATGTAAGTGCTATGGGGAGGTGGAGACAGGAGTAAAGGGGGTAACAGAGGTCTGATAGCAGATTACTTCCCTCTCCCCATTTACAACACTGTGCATAGTCATGTATATGGAGGATCAGGAGGATTATCCGATTCTCTGTGGTGTATGTCCACTTTCTGGCTAATGATGCAAAACAATCTGGATGTATCTGCCAACAATCTAACATATACACCACATCCATTAGATCATCTGATAATTCCATTAAAATTGGCCAGATCTTCCATTGAGTATCTCATGTAAATGCCAATTTACCATCTTCCATTGCTAGTATTGAACGCTGGCCACACACGCTGGATGAACACGAGCCACACTCATTGACTTCAGATGCATCAGTTGCAAATTAATGGTTATGGAGGATTATGGTAGTCCTCAGTCAGCATATGTAGAGAAAAAGGACCGAGTATGTCTCCCAATCGAATGCCCTCCCATGTCCCATACACATGAAACAGTTGTCAGATGCCCCCACAATTGTCAGATTTGGTTACAATCCATGTCCACCATACATCATGACTGTTGGCCATAGTACTTGACTATCGTGTTGCTGCGTGTGACTAGTCATCATTATTTATATGCTGTAGGCTTTTTGGATTTGTGTAGTACCGGGGCACAGCTATAGGGGCGGGACGTTAGCAGTGGTATCTGGGCCCTAATGCCGGTAAAGGGGTAATTTTTCAGTGTCCTGTGCCCATACCTCCGCAGCGTGCCTAACATTACATGTGACGGACTGTTTCCCCGCGTCGGGACCCCCGCACGCCCCGACCTGCGCTGCGCCTCTCGCACATCCTCCTGTTGTTTAGCTTCAGCCACGATGTTTGTACAACAATGAGAAGTGTTTGTGTCGTGTGATATCTGCTGTTGTCTGCTCGCGGGATATTTAGAAATAGCTCAGCAATCTGGTCATTGTTGCAGCACGGATAGTCATCCGGAGAGAAATTCTGGGAGGGGAACCCAAAATCTCCATCTCCTTTTGGTAATGCAGGGGCTTTTACAAAAAAATTCTTCCTCTTCAGTATAGACCAGTGCTGGAAGCATGGAGCTGATACAGACCTCTTACCTCTGTGGGATGCTGATAGTGGCAGAATATAGTCACTCGTCCCATGTCTGCTCGTCCCCCTATTTCTGCCCGTCCCATGTCTGCCCGTCCCCCCATGTGTGCCCCTCCCCCATGTCTGCTCGTCCCATATATATTATAGATTATATATTTTTTTTATTTTTATATATAAATAAATATATAAAATCTAAGTATATATAAAATATAATATTTAAATAATAATAATAAACAAAAAATTATTTAAATATATAATTTGTATTTTAAAATTTTTGTTTTTCACCATTTTTTATTTTAAATATATTTATATTTTATATATTTATATATTTTATATATACTTAGATAGTACAGACCAAAAGTTTGGACACACCTTCATATCTCTAGAACAACTGTTAAGAGGAGACTTTGGGCAGCAGGCCTTCATGGTAAAATAGCTGCTAGGAAACCACTGCTAAGGACGGGCAACAAGCAGAAGAGACTTGTTTGGGCTAAAGAACACAAGGAATGGACATTAGACCAGTGGAAATCTGTGCTTTGGTCTGATGAGTCCAAATTTGAGATCTTTGGATCCAACCACCGTGTCTTTGTAGAAAAGGTGAACGGATGGACTCTAAATGGCTGGTTCCCACCGTGAAGCATGGAGGAGGAGGTGTGATGGTGTGGGGGGGCTTTGCTGGTGACACTGTTGGGGATTTATTCAAAATTGAAGGCATACAGAGCCAGCATGGCTACCACAGCATCTTGCAGCGGCGTGCTATTCCATCCGGTTTGCGTTTAGTTTGACCATCATTTATTTTTCAACAAGACAATGACTCCAAACACCCCTCCAGGCTGTGTAAGGGCTATTTGACTAAGAAGGAGAGTGATGGGGGTGCTACGCCAGATGACCTGGCCTCCACAGTCACCAGACCTGAACCCAATCGAGATGGTTTGGGGTGAGCTGGACCGCAGAGTGAAGGCAAAAGGGCCAACAAGTGCTAAGCATCTCTGGGAACTCCTTCAATACTGTTGGAAAACCATTTCCGGTGACGACCTCTTGAAGCTCATCAAGAGAATGCCAAGAGTGTGCAAAGCAGTAATCAAAGCAAAAGGTGGCTACTTTTAAGAACCTAGAATATAAGACCTATTTTCAGTTGTTTCACACTTTTTTGATGAGTATTTCATTCCACATGTGTTAATTTATAGTTTTGATGCCTTCAATGTGAATCTACAATTTTTAGAGTGATGAAAATAAAGAAAACTCTTTGAATGAGAAGGTGTGTCCAAACTTTTGGTCTGTACGGTGTGTGTATGTATATGTATATATGTATGTATATATATATATATATATATATATATATAATGTGTGTGTATATATGTATATATATATATATATATATATATATATATATATATATATATATATATATATATATATATATATATATATAAAATGTATGTATATATATATCACATGTTGCCTTTTTGGGTATCCATTTTTACTTCCTCAGAACTACTCTCATTCGAAAGCTATGTCTGTAGCTATAGCCTATAGACAATATGACAGTACAATATACTTACCTGTAGAAAAATACTATCCCTTTAATTTTATTTGCATCTACAATATTTTTTTCTGCTCTTTTTGGGTCATTTTATTTTGCTGATGTCTCTTCTAAATTAATTTTGGAACATTTTGCTCGGGACGAGCCACGAGATAAATGACTTCTCCCGGCAGATATGATGTAAATTGAGCAGGTAACGTCTCCCAGTTATATAACTAACTGCAGCTTTATATAGGGCGGCCTGGAAATAATGGAGATCTATCGCCGATCCGAAAAGAGAAGGTAAAGAAAAAGCGTCGGCGAGTGAGGATCTTGTAAGTGTAGATAAATAATTTAGTGCGAGGAGAAGAAATGGACATGATGGAAGGGAAGAGCGATAGACGAGAGATACTGTATCAATCACACTGCAGCAGACATCAGTCACCGCGCACGGATCAATCATCTATCAGAAATTCATGTTGGACAGAATAATTGTTTTATAAATTATTGATGTTTTATTAGGAGATTTATGTTAAACAAAACACAATTTAAACAAACCCATCCGTCAGTCTGTCAGGAGGAGGCACCGATCCTGCGCCGACAACACAGGGCAAATATTGACTCTAATGCATGTGGTTTACAGTAAAAGCAGATACCGTTTATATTGCAATATTCCGATAGTCCGGCGTCGGCGGCTTGTCCAAATCATCAAACTTTTTAAAAGTTTGTAAACTTTAATCATCATTTTTACATCATGCATGTTCGCTATATAATGCCTGTGTACGGCAATGTATTACAAAAATTACGCTAATGGAACATTTCACAAAGAACGTAATGTCTCGTGCACAGGATCATGGTGCTTACAGTGCCTTGAAAAAGTATTCATACCCCGTGAACTTTTCCAGATTTTTTTTTTATGTTGCATTCACAAACTTAAATGTATTTTATTGGTATTTTATGTTATACGAACACTAAGTAGAAAATATATGTGCAAGTGTAAAGTAAATGATACATTGTTTTATAAATACTGTGAAGTGCATTTGTATTCAGCCCCCCTGGGTCAATACTTTGTAGGACCACCTTTTTCTTTATTTGCTGCTGCAGTGTTTTTTTTGGGGATGTCTCTACAGTCTTTGCACATCTAGAGGTGACATCTTTGCCCCTTCTTCTTTACATTCTTCTCCCTCTCAGTGAGATTGGATGGAGACGACTGTGAACAGCAATTTTCACATCTTGTCTCATATTCTCAATGGCATTTTGGTCTGGACTGTGACTGGGCCTCTCACATATATGAATACGCTCTGATCTAAACCCTCCATTGTAGCTCTGTGGGATGTTTTAGGGTTGTTGTCCTGCTGGAAGGTGAACCTATTCCCAGTTTCAGGTCTTTTGCAGGTTTTCCTCCAGGATTGCCCTGTATTTTCTCTGCCCCTGCTGAAGAAAGCCTCCCCACAGCAGGATGCTGCCACCACTATGTGTGACAGTGGGGATGGTGTTTTCAGAGTGATGTGCAGTCTTTCACCACACACAGTGATTTGAATTTAGTCCAAAAAGTTCTACATGCTGGCTGTGTCCTCTTCTGCAAATAGGATGACTTATGGCTTTTTTCATACCCCTCCTCCATAAAGTACAGATCTGTGAAGTCTACGACTTAAGAGTTGTCCTGTGGACAGATTCGCTCCCCTGAGCTATGATCTCATAGGATTGAATTATTTTTCAAGTAACAAGTTGAACTACTCTGAAATTGTATTTAGCTTTCTATTCAAACGCTGTAGTGACAGTAAGTTACCTCCGTATTATACTCCAGAGCTGCACTCAGTATTCTTCTGGTAGAGTCACTGTGTACATACATTACATTACTCGCTCTGTACTGATCCTGAGTTACCTCCTGTATTATACTCCAGAGCTGCACTCAATATTCTGCTGGTGCAGTCACTGTGTACATACCATACATTCCATTACTCGCTCTGTACTGATCCTGAGTTGTATCCTGTATTATACTCCAGAGCTGCACTCAATATTCTACTGGTACATCACTGCGTACATACTGTACATTATATTATTTATCCTGTACTGTTCATGAGTTACCTCGCGTATTATCCTCCAGAGCTGCACTCACTATTCTGCTGCTGCAGTCACTGTGTACATACATTACATTACTTATCCTTTACTGATCCTGGATTACCTCCTTGTATTATACTTCAGAGCTGCACTCACTATTCTGCTGCTGCAGTCACTGTGTACATACATTACATTACTTATCCTTTACTGATCCTGAATTACCTCCTTGTATTATACTTCAGAGCTGCACTCACTATTCTGCTGGTGCAGTCACTGTGTACATACATTACATTACTTATCCTGTACTGATCCTGAGTTACATCCTGTATTATACTCCAGAGCTGCACTCACTATTCTGCTGGTGCAGTCACTGTGTACATACATTACTTATCCTGTACTGATCCTGAGTTACCTCCTTGTATTATACTCCAGAGCTGCACTCAATATTCTGCTAGTAGAGTCACAGACTCACTATATACCAGTTTAGCTGTGCTTCTATTTTGCAGTGTGCAGTGCGATTCCCTATGTCCAATGCTCGTATATTGCCCAGAAACACAATGTCTATCATCGGAGCATCTGTCTGTGCAGACACTGAACAAGCAGGAAATTCTGGCAGATTTTCGCTCTGGAGCTTGCACAATTGTGAATGCTCAATGTAAATTCTATCTAGTACTTATTATTATCACAAGCTAGCATTCTTGAGAAATTTATATAAACAAATGTATTTGTTTTTCCCCGGGAGGTGGGGAGAATGCCGGGACAGGAACAAGCCTGTGATGGTTTACACAAGGTCAGCGGAGAAGAATACATTTTTATAAATTGTTTATACACTTGGCCTTGATTGTATATTCCACTTAAGAAATGGAGCTTAACTCTGATTTGATTTGGAGTTCTTGAAAGTTTCAGCAGATATTATTTTTCCTTCTCTCTCTCGGAGACGCGTGTCAGAGGAATGTCCGAGGCTCCAATCTAATTACAACAGCTGGGCTTCTGAAAATTCATTTATGGTGAATGTATATCTTAACCCTACAGTCGTCAGCTTCTCTCTGAAAAATGGCCTAACGGTCACAGGAAATACTGAGGAACGGGGGGGGGGTCCGAGTCTCCAAATAAACAGAGGATAGAACAGTTACAAAGTAGAACAATAGTTTGTGCAATTGAGTATACGACCTATATCCCAACTGTGACTGGCTGCAGCGGTCAGGAACTGAAACAACGCATCATTGGAAAAACATCTGATGTGACGTGGCACTCCAGTCACCTGCAGCCTTGCAGCGCAGGGGTCCTGGGTTTGAATCCCACCAAGGACAACATCTGCAAGGAGTTTGTATGTTCTCCCCGTGTTTGCGTGGGTTTCCTCCGGTTTCCTCCCACACTCCAAAGACATACTGATAGGGACTTTAGACTGTGAGCCCCAATGGGGACAATGATGATATATATATAAAGCGCTGTGGAATATGTTAGTGTTATCTAATATATAAAGCTGAATGTGTGTATGTATGTATGTATGTATGTATGTATGTATGTCCAGGATTGGCATCTGCACCGTCGCAGCTAGAGCCACAAAATTTTGCACACTCACACGTCTGGACCCCGAGAGCGTCATAGGCTATGTTGTGAGGTGAAATTTTAACCCCGTGCGTTCCAATTTACCAATCAATTTTGCCCCTATGTACATAATGGGGAAAAAGTGAAACGAAAAGTGTATCCGCACCGTCGCATTTACAATCACAAAATTTTGCAGACACCACATGTGACCCAGGGAACATCGTAGACTATGTTTTGACAGGAAAATTTAACCCCGCGCTTTACAGTTACTCTCCAAAAAACATCGCTCCATTAAAGTAAATGGAGCCTGGAACTACAGGTTATTAGTAGGAGCTGTGAGTGGTTGCTATAGGAAGAGAAGACATTCATAGTATAAGAAGCTTATATGTGAGATAATAAGATGTCGGTGGGGAGACAGATAGAGAGACAGACAGAAACAGACAGAGATAGAGACAGACCTGGGAAGAGACTGACCTGGGAAGAGACTGACCTGGGAAGAGACTGACCTGGGAAGAGACTGACCTGGGAAGAGACTGACCTGGAAAGAGACTGACCTGGGAAGAGACTGACCTGGGAAGAGACTGACCTGGGAAGAGACTGACCTGGAAAGAGACTGACCTGGAAAGAGACTGACCTGGAAAGAGACTGACCTGGAAAGAGACTGACCGGGAAAGAGACTGACCTGGAAAGAGACTGACCGGGAAAGAGACTGACCGGGAAAGAGACTGACCGGGAAAGAGACTGACCGGGAAAGAAACAGAGAGATAGAGACAGACAAAAACGAGACAGACAGAGACAGGCAGACCTGGAAAGAGACAGACCTGGAAAAAGACAGACCTGGAAAGAGACAGACTGAGCACATTACTTGGTCAATTTAGTTATATCTGTGTGGAATATCTGTGGTGTTGAAATATATGTTGTGAAATGCTTCTATTAGCTTAGTTTTTGCCTTTTAATAATTACATTTCTATCTATTTGTTTTGTGGTTTTTGTGCGCAGAATACATTTTTGTTAATACATTCTATTTTGTTAACAGTTATTAACCCGGGCGAAGCCGGGTAGCACAGCTAGTATAAAATATTAAGATAAATAATAAAAAAATAAATCTTTATTTTTATATAGCGCTAACATATTCCGCCGCGCTTTACATACATCAGGATCACTGTCCCCATTGGGGCTCACAATCTAAATTCCCTATCTGTATGTTTTGGGTTTTTTTTGGAGTGTGGGAGGAAACTGGAAAACCCGGAGGAAACCCACGCAAACACGGGGAGAACATACAAACTCATTGCAGATGTTGTCCTTGGTGGGATTCAAACCCAGGACCCCAGCGCTGCAAGACTGCAGTGCTAATCACTGAGCCACCACAAGACTACAGTGCTAACCACTGAGCCACCACAAGACTGCAGTGCTAACCACTGAGCCACCACAAGACTGCAGTGCTAACCACTGAGCCACCGTGCTGCCCTGATGATCAATGTTCAAGATGATTAGTATTCAGCAGCTCTATGACTTTCGGGCAATTCTCAAGCTTGTCCTGGATCCATGGGGGTGACAAGAAGTAAGAGGGGTCACTGCAGTCTTATGTTTTGGGATCAGTGGTGGCGCCATGATTTTAGTACACATAACCGCTGAAACCAATCACTGAGCTCAGCAGCTCTGCTGAAGTAAATGGCATGACTGCCAAGTTCAATGATTAGCTGCAGTGGTGATGTAAACTGTCACCGGAGCAGTGGCTGAAGGCTCTTGTCAATATCTGATCGGTGGGTGCGACCCCTGGCACCTCCGCTGATCAGCTATTCACAGTGCTGCTGCCTTCCGGAACTACACAGCTGCGGAGCTGCACTGCACAGCACTGTGATGGAATCATGGCCATGGCCAGGTACTGCACATTTGGCCCCTATTGATTTGAGTAGGGGCGGATATGCAGTCCCAGCCTGATGGAGCTTCGCAACTCAGTAGTTGGCTCCAGGAACAGCTGATCAGCGGAGATGCTGGCTGTTGCACCCTCCCTGATCAGACATTGATGAACTATCCAAAGTCCCGGAAAACCCCTTTATATTAAAAAATCACCTATTAGACCATCTGTAATTTGGAGCACTTGGCCCCCACACATGCAGATTTTGGAATTGATTTGAATTTTTGTAATACTTTATTTGTCCTGCGGGGGTGCTGTAGAGAAATTCAGCTCTTGGATTATTTGATGGCTCCATCATTTTATCATTGATGGATCTTTTAAGAAAATATAAAGTTGAGAACCCGAAATGGGTCATCAGAAAGAAGCGCACCGTGTATTGGCCGTATACATTGCAGAGCAGTTTCCAGAGTCGTCTGAGCCACGCGCTATAGGAATCAATGGGATTCATCCAGGGCCGCCCCTGTCCAGGTTCTTGTGCATACAATGGCTAATTGTAAGCTCTTGTTGTACAGATGCTGGTACAGATGGAAGCCTTGTACCTGCATGCATAGCAAATGAATTATACTGGCAACCCCCGTTTTATACATCATAAATATGTAATTTGTTCAGCTGTTGTAATTAAATATGTATGTGTGAAACAGCCACTATTCAGGTCATTAATGATGCGCCATGGCAAATTACAGCTTACAGACGCTAATGTGTACTGTGCTACAATGAGGGAATTGCCCACAAGTCTTTGTGCGGAGATAGAATCAGGGCCTTTAAGTGGCATTTCTTTTATTACTATAATTTGCTGCAGTTCACATCGCACACAGGATGTGGGTAATGTGAGGTTACCGACACACACTTTCCACAGCTCTGCTGCGTTTTGGATTTTTTTTTTCTTCTCCTCTGCCTCATTTCATTTTCATGTGATTTTCTAAAGAGTAAGTGCAGCGGTCTATGGTCATGAACATGGCAGGCGGAGGACAATTTAGGAGGAGCGCTTTCGAGGAACTGAAACATTGTTGCACTTTTGTTGCAAACTGCATGCATTAGACTTTTACTTGAAGGAAGTCGACCACTACTGGACATCCCCCTTTAATAAAATATTTCTTTTTTTCTGTTTATTTCACTTTCTTTCTTCATTCTTTCTTTTTTTTTCCCCCTCTTTTTCTTTCTATCTTTTTCTTTTTTTTCTGTCTTTCTCTTTCTTTCCTTGTTTTTTCTTTATCGCTTTTCTTTCTTCTTTGTCTCTGTCTTTTTCTTTTTTATTTCTTTCTTTTTTTTTTCTTTCTTTCTTTTTTGTTAAAATATATTTTTTTCAAAAATTTTGACAATGTTTCATTCTTTCTCCATATTGCCAAATACCAAGTATGTGTGTATGTATATGTATATATATATATATATATATATATATATATATATATATATATATATATATATATCCTAGCTGTACTACCCGGCTTCGCCCGGGTTAATAACAGTTGTTAACAAAATACAATGTATTAACGCCCGGGATAGTAACTGTCTCTCTGTTTCTCTCCCATTCTTTGTCTGTCTCCCCCTCTGTATATCTCTCTCTGTCTCTCTCTATCTCTTTCCCTGTCTGTCTCTGACTGTCTCTGTCTCTTCCTCCGTCTGTCTCAATCTCTTTCCCTGTCTGTCTCTTTCCCTGTCTGTCTCTTTCCCTGTCTGTCTCTTTCCCTGTCTGTCTCTTTACCTGTCTGTCTCTTTCCCTGTCTGTCTCTTTCCCTGTCTGACTCTTTCCCTGTCTGACTCTTTCCCTGTGTCTGTCTCTTTGTCTGTCTCTTTCCCTGTCTGTCTCTGACTGTCTCTGTCTCTTCCTCCGTCTGTCTCAATCTCTTTCCCTGTCTGTCTCTTTCCCTGTCTGTCTCTTTCCCTGTCTGTCTCTTTCCCTGTCTGTCTCTTTCCCTGTCTGTCTCTTTCCCTGTCTGTCTCTTTCCCTGTCTGTCTCTTTCCCTGTCTGTCTCTTTCCCTGTCTGTCTCTTTCCCTGTCTGTCTCTTTCCCTGTCTGTCTCTTTCCCTGTCTGTCTCTTTCCCTGTCTGTCTCTTTCCCTGTCTGTCTCTTTCCCTGTCTGTCTCTTTCCCTGTCTGTCTCTTTCCCTGTCTGACTCTTTCCCTGTCTGACTCTTTCCCTGTCTGACTCTTTCCCTGTCTGACTCTTTCCCTGTCTGACTCTTTCCCTGTCTGACTCTTTCCCTGTGTCTGTCTCTTTGTCTGTCTCTTTCCCTGTCTGACTCTTTCCCTGTCTGACTCTTTCCCTTTGTCTGTCTCTTTACCTGTCTTTGTCTGTCTCTTACCCTGTCTGTTTCTTTCCCTTTCTTTCCCGGTCCGTCTGTTTCCCTGTCTCTTTCTCTTTGTCTGTGTCTGTTTCTTACTCTTTCCCTGTCTGTGTCTGTCTCTTTCCCTGGCTGCATTGTGACACGCCAACATTCCATATAAGGGCGTGGCTGCGCATTCTTCTGAAGTTCTGGCTGCACTGTGGCTCCCAGCTCCATTCGGTTTAATGGAGACAGGTTTTTTGGCGAATAACTGTAAAGCGCGGGATTAAAATTTCCCCTCAAAACATAGCCTATGACGCTCTCGGGGTCCAGACGTGTGAGTGTGCAAAATGTTGTGGCTGTAGCTGCGACGGTGCGGATACCAATCCCAGACATACACACACACACACACACACACACACACACACACACACATTCAGCTTTATATATTAGAAATAAATTCACATGTACATTAGCCGCAATGAATAGACCCCAACTTTTGTATTACAGCTTTTATTGTGTGTGTGCAGAAAACGAAGAGCAGGGATGGCTGTGATATCAACTATGGTGGATCCTTTATCCTGGCTCTGATGATAAAGGAACTGCTGAAATCTCTTCCTTGTAGTAAAAAATAACCTGGAAGACAAATAACGCACAAATAGGGTCATATCAGATGATACTGTGAAAAAACTCTATAGAGGAGGTCAGCTTTGGCAGTTGTGTGAGTCACAACTGATTGTTAGGAACCTGAAAGCCACGGGTGCTGTGGCTCCACGTGGAGAGGAGGATGAACATTGAATAGACAGGAAGATGTCTACCCAAAGAAAATGTCCTTAAAAGACAAGGAGTATAAGGCTGTGTGCGCACGTGTGCGTTTTGCATGCGTTTACGCTGCGAAGTGCACTGCAGCGTAAACGCATGCATCCTGTGTCCCTAGCACAATCTATGAAGATTGTGCATAATCCATCCACACGTTGCGTTTGAGAGCGCAGCGATTTGCATGCAGAAATTTTGATCCAAATCGCTGCATTCTAAAAAGCAACGTGTCACTTTTTTTTTGTGCGTTTTGGATGCTTTTCCCACTCTATGGCAGAGCACGCATCCAGAACTCATGAATTCTGCATTCACAATGCATCCAAAACGCAGCTTTTCGGCTGCATTTTGAAACGCACATGCAGTGACAAAACGCTGCAGAATTTTGTCACGGCAGAACGCAGCGTGCGCACATAACCTTAGGCTTTGTGAACACACTACTGATTTGGTACAGACATTTTCTGATGAAATCTGCACCTTTTGACAAAAAAAGCACCAAAAAAAGCATGGGTTTTCCAATTAAGTTAATGGATGGAAAGGCTACAAAACAGGAAAAAAAACGCACCAATAATTGCCATGCTGCATATTATTTTCTGCACCAAATCTGCAAGTAAAAAATATGCAACATGTGCACAACACTTTGGAATTCTCATTGACTTTGCTGGCAGGAAGATAGATCTGCAGATTTGGGCTACAATCTGCACCAAAAATGCATAAGAAATGCACCGTGCACACATGGCCTGAATCTAAATAAAGGCCCAGTGGCCAGTGTGAAGATTGCTACATTTTTTTTTTTATTTTTTTTTTTTAAATATATAAATAAAAGGTAATTTTCTGATGATGCATTCACTTTAATAGCACCAAACTCCAAAAGAAAAATTAAAACATAAATTAATACGGACCTCCAGGATTGGCGCCGCTCCTCCGATGTCCTTGCTGTGTCTTTTTCGGCAATCACATAATATTCTGTTGCATCATGCTGTACGGGAAGGCTGCAGACAATCTGTGGCCGCTAATAACCTGCAATGGTCACATGATTGTGAGAGGCGCAGCACTGACCTAAAAGGAGCAGCGCCAATCCGGGAGGGGAGTATGCACTTTATTCTTTATATTGTTCTGCAGTCTGCTGCTATTAAAGGGAACCTGTCCCCACTTTTTTGGCATATGAGCTGCGGCCACCACCACTGGGCTCTTATATACAGCATTCTAGCATGCTGTATATAAGACCTCAGGCCGCTGTGAGAACATAAAAAAACACTTTATAATACTTACCTAACAGCCGCGCGGTTGACCATATGGGCATCTCCGTTCTCCGGTACCGGCGCCTCCTCTTTTGGCCATCTTTGTTCTCCTTCTCTAGCTGCGGTGCATGACGGGTCCGACATCATACACACTCGCCGGCATTCAGGTCCTGAGCAGGGCAGATCAAAGTATTGTATTGCGCCTGCGCAGGATCGGCTCCTGTGTATGACGTAGACGCGTCTTGCACACAGGCTTCATAAAGAAGACGAAGATGTCCGAAAGAGGCGGTTCCGGCACCGGAGAACGGAGACGCCCATATGGCCCACCGCAGCGACCTATTATAAAGTGCTTTTTATGTTGTACACAGCAACCTGGGCTCTTATATATATCATGTTAGAATGCAGTATAGAAGGGCCTGGTGGTAGCCGCAGCTTATAGCCAAAAAAGTGGTGACATGTTCCCTTTAACAAGTTGTTGTGGGAAAGGATATGAAGACTTTTGCAAGCATCACTGTGTCTCATATACGAAGTGAAACAACTTTGCGCATAGTCTAGATTAAAAAAATATCTACCGTTTTCTGTACACAGCTCCTATTAAGACCTATGTCTTAATATGTCATATATACACATATATATATATACACACACATATATATATATATATATTAGTTTTTTTTTTATATATATATATATATATATATATATATATATATATATTTTTATATATATTTTTTTTATATATATATATTTTTCTTTTATATATATATATATATTTTTATATATATATATATATATATATATATATATATATATATTTTTTATATATATATATATATATATATATATATATATATATATATATATATATATATATATATATATATATATATATATAATATAAAATGTCTTATATGTCCTCACGGTCACAGACTACATAGTCTGATTCCATCTGAAATCACGTGTTCCGTGTGTCCAAAGCTCTTGAAGAAGAGGACGTGGCGTAACACATCATTGGATCCGACTACAGAGACATATAGGCCTGCATAAGAGCTGCGTACACAAAACGGAAGAGGTCTTGTAAATAAATAATATTTACAAAGTTGTTTCTTTTTTTTAATTATAAATAAAATTGACTCACTAGCTATAGCGGAACCTATTCGAGGAGCACTACTCATCATTTCTGATAACATAA
>NC_134360.1:235416581-235451581 GCF_048569485.1 Anomaloglossus baeobatrachus | reverse complement strand
TGAGACTGAAAGAGTGACTGTGGAAAGTTTTAGGAGAATTTGGAGAGATCCGGGCGGGGGATGGGCTGCGACACTCATCACAGTTCAGATGTCTCACACCAGAAGTTCATGTCACTATCTCCACTTCTTGGCATTTGCAGCAGACTGACAAGAACCAAAAATAAAACTCAGTGCAAATGAGACCAACAACATCATTACCACAAATGCAAAAAATACATTTGGTGCGATGTGAAATATTGCAATTTTATGACGCTCAGAAACTGTCTGCCTTTTTAGATTGTGTGGCGTTACATTTTATAATAAATTAGAGTTTGGGCTTTACTTTTCATACACAAAGTTCCCAATCTCATGCATGACCATGGAGGTAAATGTTTAAAATCCTGTCTGCCTACATCCACCACTAGGGGGAGCTCACTACATGCAGATTTATACAGCCACCACTAGAGGGAGCTCACTAGATACAGATTTATACAGCTACCACTAGGGGGAGCTTTCTACATACAGATTTAAACAGCCTTTACTATGGAGAGCTCACTACACTCAGATATATACAGCTACCACTAGGGGGAGCTCACTATATGCAGATTTATACAGCCACCACTAGGGGGAGCTCACTACATACAGATTTATACAGCCACCACTAGGGGGAGCTCACTATATGCAGATTTATACAGTCGCCACTAGGGGGAGCTCACTACATACAGATTTATACAGCCACCACTATGGGGAGCTCACTACATAAAGATTTTACAGTCACCACTAGGGGGAGCTCACTACATACAGATTTATACAGTCACCACTAGGGGGACCTCACTGCATACAGATTTATACAGTCACCACTAGAGGGACCTCACTGCATACAGATTTATACAGTCACCACTATGGGGACCTCACTGCATACAGATTTATACAGTCACCACTAGAAGGAGCTCACTACATACAGATTTATACAGTCACCACTAGAAGGAGCTCACTACATACAGATTTATACAGTCACCACTAGAGGGAGCTCACTACATACAGATTTATACAGTCACCACTAGAGGGAGCTCACTACATACAGATTTATACAGTCACCACTAGAGGGAGCTCACTACATACAGATTTATACAGTCACCACTGGAAGGAGCTCATTACATACAGATTTATACAGCCACCACTATGGGGAGCTCACTACATACAGATTTATACAGTCACCACTAGGGGGAGCTCACTACATACAGATTTATACAGCCACCACTATGGGGAGCTCACTACATACAGATTTATACAGTCACCACTAGGGGGAGCTCACTACATACAGATTTATACATCCACCACTAGAAGGAGCTCACTACATACAGATTTATACAGTCACCACTAGAAGGAGCTCACTACATACAGATTTATACAGTCACCACTAGAGGGAGCTCACTACATACAGATTTATACAGTCACCACTAGGGGGAGCTCACTACATATAGATTTATACAGTCAGCACTGGAAGGAGCTCACTACATACAGATTTATACAGCCACCACTATGGGGAGCTCACTACATACAGATTTATACAGTCACCACTAGAGGGAGCTCACTACATACAGATTTATACAGTCACCACTGGAAGGAGCTCACTACATACAGATTTATACAGCCACCACTATGGGGAGCTCACTACATACAGGTTTATACAGTCACCACTAGAAGGAGCTCACTACATACAGATTTATACAGGAGGAGCTCACTAAATATAGACTTCTATATCCAGCACAAGAGGGAACAGACTATATGAAGATTTAAACAGCCACCACTAGAGGGAGCTGCATACAGATTTATACAGCCTCCACTTAGGGGAGTACTTTGCGTAAAGATTTATAAAGCCAGAATTAGAAAAATCTCACTACATATAAAGCCACCTACATTTAGACTGATCTAGTTCTCATTTAATGCTGTATTAAGCTGTCTTCAGTACATTTCTAAGCTCCCCCTAGAGGTGACTTCAGGCAGCCACAATGTTATAATTTTTGCATGTCTTTTTCATATGGAAATCCATTTCTTAGGCTTTTCCTATTGCTATACTATGGATACATGTTGGTACCTGCAGCAGCTGAAGTGTGCTGATTTGCAGCACTCTTCAATATATTGTCATTTGCAGATCTGAGCCTAAATCTACAGGGCATGACCACTTTCAGTAATTTTGTACCACTTCTGCAGAAGTCATCCGATACAATGTATGTTAGTGGAGTAATGAGGGTTGTTCACTGCTGGGGAGTGGAGGCTTCGGCTGCAGTTGTTCTGTCTGATCCACAGATAATCCAGCTGACACTTCAGACCATCTAGGTAACAGATCTCCTCCTGCCTTATTACTCTGTCTTATTCACTGTGGGAACAGAACATTCCAGCGGTGATCCTCTTTGATATGAATCCTGTGAGCCGGGCTTGATACGATTACTGCCGGGCTTCTGAGGGCTAGACAGACAGCGGTGACATCACAGGGGCAATGGGGGCCACAATCACAATACCCTTGTGGAGCTTTTGTTTATTTTATGTAAGTGGCCAGTTATTCCTGTTATTTTACGTATATTGTATTTAGTGCTACTCTATTGGTCTTTACTAAAGGGGTGGTGCTTACAAGGTAATAATGCAGACCCCGCTAAAGACACGCCCCAGAGGATCTTGTGTGCCATGCCCACTTGTCAAAGACCATAAAATTAGCACTAAACAGGAAGGTCCATATCTCTGGGACCGTTTGGCGGATTTAAAAAAAAAAAAAAACAATTAAAACAAAATACTCAAGAAGCAAAAATTGGATACTTGTGACCTAATGACAGATCCTCTTTAAGGACACAGAGTGAGATAATTTGCTGATCCTAGTAGGGCACTATATAATAAATATTTATCAGTGGGTCCAAAAGGAGCCTGAAGGAGAGTGCAGTGAGATGAACCTTCCTTAGTCACTAATCCAATGTAACAGTAAGAATACAACCCCTGAGACATGCATTAATAAATCCCTATCTATTTATTCCCTCAATCTAAACTAATATCTAATATGGCTGTATTAAAAATTCCCTACCCCTCATTGACTTCACTATCTAATTGCTATTGTATTGATTTTTTCCCCCCTTGTCTTGTCTGATGACACTTTGTTAAAGAATCCCAGTGTATGCTGGGATACTTAAACAAAGTGCCATAAGGGGGATGAGTCTGTGGCAGTGACCACAGTCTCAGCCCCCTCCCTGAAATAATACTTCATCAGTGACACTTGTTTCAGGAGCTGATCTAGTCCCTGCTTGCTGTCATTTTGTGATTTACACAGTGACAGTGCACTCTGTGTTGCCAGCGCAGATCTGTAGAATCCGCAAAAGAGCTACCATTAAAGGTTAAAGAGCAGCTCATTCCATTTATTCTATAGTTGTACTTGGATACAATCAACATGCTTGTAAAAAAAAAATGAAAAAGTAAGAACCTATAAAGATGTGAGTGAACCAGCCAATATAAAAGTATATAATCTTTATTGAAAAATTTGTTAAAAGACAAACACATAAAACAGACAATGATGAGGACACATACAATTAACCTCAGGTAAACCAAAATATACAAGCAATAAATAGCATAAGTGCATAATGGTCATGTATCGGGAAGAAAGTGCACCAAAAAGGGTGCTGTCCAAGTTTCTTTGAAGAGCCAATAGTCATTAAGTAAATGAAGAGTGTCCCAAAGAACACCAATAAGGTGGAACTATATTAAATTTCAAGCTAAACAAAGCTTTTTTTCTTCATTCAAGACTGAATGTATGGGAGCCACAATCCTATTACTACAAAAAGTGGCATATAACAGAGGAAACAAAGAATACATGTGTCTGTGATATTACCAGGATATAATCTTACAAGATGAAAACATAATAATAAAAAGCAAATCCTGAATGGATCAGGTGGTATAACCACAACAATGTTTCCAAATGCCTACAGTCCCAAACCGGGGAGAAGCAGGATCTCGACCATACATATGAAGGAAAGGCAGAAACTGACACAAGTGTCAAAATATAACATTTTTTCCACAGGGCTGGACTAGGAGGCCATATTCCCAGTGTTATAATCAGAGAAAAGGGCGGAATGGCTGCATTACTACAGTACTATACCTTTACAAGGAAACAGAGTCAGCCAAAGGACCGACCCAAACACTGTGGTGAATCCACAAAAACACACACCAGAAGGGTGTTACAGGGCCCAAACTAAAAAGCCATATTCCCAGTACTATAGCTCACAGGAAGGCAGCATGGCTGCAATACCACAGTAAATTGCCCCTACAAGGGAACAAAGTCAGCCATAAAAACCGACCTTAGTACTGAGTGGCAAGCCCACAAAGACACAGACCAGGAAGATATTAACCTGAGGATAAAGGTGGCTGGTTCACTCACATCTTTATAGGTTCTTACTGCTTAAATGAGTGTAGCTATCTTTACTTTTTGGTCATTCAATTGGTTCTTAAAAAAAAAATGGCAGATATTTTTTTTTTCGCCAAAAAAAGTTTTGGTCTCTCCAGTTAAATGCTCTTTTTATGGCCAAGTTTGGGGCCAAATCTCAACTTGCTCGACTCAAACTTCTCCTGCCTAGGTTGTGTTAAATGGAAAGTGATGAGCACTAACATTTTTGGATTTTAATAAAAAATGATGTAAACCAATTCTGTGTTAGCCGCGCTCCCTGTAGTAATGATTTTAAAACCTCTTGTCCACAAATGGAATTTATTGCTCAAAAACATACGGAAATAAAAAACAGATACAACGCGTTTCGTCGGGAACAACCGCCTTCCTCAGGTATCAGTATTTTGGGATTTTGGATTTGTGAAATATTTTGATTTTGAAATGGTCAATAAAAATGCACCAAAAAAAAAGTTTTATAGGGATTTTCTTTGGAGTTCTCAACTGCACAAGTGTCAAATCTGTCTCTTTCAAAAATATATAGGTATACGGTATATATTACCTTTGCCAAACTTTTTTTTTGTTTGTTTGTTTGTTTTAAGACTTTATGACTTATTTCATTTTGGATTTCCTGAATCCGATTTGGATCTGTGGCCAATGTTCACACTATACATTATTAAAGTCTAAAAAAAAAAAAGAGAACAAAAAAAAAAGCCGAACGTTAAAAGATCCCTCGGGTCTCGTTCGAAAGAACACAAAGTTGGCACTTTAAATTAGAAAAGTGTGAGCTGCTTTTTTCCAGATGATTGGAAGAGCCGGCGATTTTTCTTTAGTCTACCATTGTTGTTACAGTTGGTAACGTGCTCCTAACACCTCCGCTATTACGGAGCCAGGAAGCGCCGTCAACTGATCATGTGGCAAAATGTAGAAAAAAAAAAATATTGCACGCTTGCAAATTGATCTGTTTTAAGAAAGCCAAAACTTTCAGAAGTCGAGAGTCAACAGTTGACCCAAAGTTGGTTAACTGTTTCGTTGCGTTCTGTAGAGAATTGCAGCGTGTTGGCACATAACTGGTTATCGGGGCTTGGCCAGTCTTGTGGCTGGAAGCCAGTCAGTTTGTGATAAAACTGCTGCAAGACCCGGCCGGTCGGCCTTGATTGTTTGCTGGCATTTGTATCTTTGGCCACAGCCGGAGTAAACACTTTCTCTTGAATGTTGATTTGCTGTTGTGTCTGGCAACCACCGTGGGCTTGAACCTCCGCCAGGCTGCAAGCGACTATTTTTACATCTGAGTGCAGCGTTCGACTGGCCATGCCTTGGACGTGAAGGAGCTGTCGGCAACTCCGCCAGATTTTTTTTTTTTTAATGATTTTGCATGACATAGTCAGAGTGACATCTGGCCATCTCCGAATTAACCATGTATGGTCTGCAAACTGTGAGCGTAAGACGTGGATTTCCTGCTCTGCAGCACGCAGCTCCGGTTTTTTTGCTTTATTTTTTTTTTTTTTTATTTGGGCTTTTTTTTTGCTTTCCGCGCCTGGAAAGTTTACAGTTAATATATTCCCTGGAACACAGTCAAGTTTTTGACAGTGCCTGAGTGTATGCTGAGCTGTGAAATCGAGACGCAGAGCAAGTTGCAAGAAATCTGTTTCTACTCAAATCTGTTAAGGTTTATAAAACTCCAGCAGAGGGGGGAAAAAGGAAAAAAAAATTTAAGGAAAGGGTCTCGGCTTGTTTCCCTCGCAGCGTTCGGTGTCCGCCATTTTAAGAATTCTGCAAAAGGCAAAGCTTTTTAGTTCCTTACATGGCGGCCGTATAGACTGCATTCCCGGCCAATCATGTAAACCGTGCCAAGACACGTGACGTGCCACGAGTGCAGTCACAGGCATTTCCTCTTCTCGGGGAGAGGAGAAAAAAAAACCAAAAACAAAACTTTGTTACCCTTACAGATTACCTTGTCTTCTATGCCAGATGCTCCTCGCCGCGGCTGTCTCGCAGACTGGCATTTGTCCATAAAGTTATTTTAGTAGGTAAAAAGCTGGAGCTGCGCGGATTCTGTATGTAAAATGGGTTTCCCTACCTGGCCCCGATCCAGACTTAAGGAGCTGGGCGAGAAGAGTCCTCGTCTGCACAGAAACTAGTGGACTGATACACTCAACACTTTTGGCTTCTAACCAAACAAGTGAAATCGATGCCAAAATTCTAGAAAATAACACATTATTGTGTAATGGGAAGATCATGATAATTACCACGGTCACGTTAGGTGTTTATCTTCCACCAGAGAATTTCACAAAGGTATAGAAAAAGAAAAATCCTTTCTTTTGAAAAAAAAAACAAAAATAAAGTAAAAAGAAAAAAAAAATATATGGTGTATATATATATATGTATGTGTGTGTGTGTGTATATGTATATGTATATGTATATATATGTATATATATATTATATGTATATATATATATATATTATATATATATATATATATATATATATATATATATATATGTAATGTAAAAAAAACCATTTTATTTCATTAAATTTGCGCATTTATTTAAAACTTTTTTTGTTTCCTTAAAAATTCAGTTTGATGCTGTTTTTGGAGAGTAAAAAAAAGATTTATAATCCTATATTTATTTCGCAAAAAATAATATATTCGTTTTAAAAGCGCGCCAGGGACGTTCACAAGCTGCATTCTGATCGAGAATTCGTATTTTGTGCTTTCTTCCATTGACACGACTGCGGTTCGATAGCCAGCAATGCACCTTCAACTATTTGGCGTTAGTGACGTTTATAATAATAATTAATAATAATTTTATTCATTTATATAGCGCTATTAATTCCACAGCGCTTTACATACATTGGCAATACTGTCCCCATTGGGGCTCACAATCTAGAGTCCCTATTTGTATGTCTTTGGAGTGTGGGAGGAAACCGGAGAACCCGGAGGAAACCCACGCAGACACGGGGAGAACATACAAACTCCTTGCAGATGGTGTCCTTGGTGGGATTTGAACCCAGGACCCCAGCGCTGCAAGGCTGCAGTGCTAACCACTGAGCCACCACAAGACTGTAGTGCTACTGCTAACCACTGAGCCACCACAAGACTAAAATGCTAACCACTGAGCCACCGTGCCACCCATCATAGATCCTTATCTTAGAAAGTAGTGATGTCATGCGTGTCACATGACTCACTACAACTGTGTAATATTAAATGGGGCATTTGCTTTTAATGTGTAACAAAAAGTTGTTCTTGTGACTTATTAAGGGGGTAAAAATACTAATTAAAGTACCACGCCTGCATTTATTTTTAAGTGCTGGAACGGTGCTTTAAATCTAAGCCCCCACCCCTTCTCATATACTCGCATTCTGGTCACTTCATCTTTTCCTGACGCCACTCCGGTCCCACGGCACCATCTTGGGTCCGTAACGTCTGCCTGGCCAGTTAGACGTTGCATTACAAGCTCCTAATGCGAATTTATGAGAGCCAGAATGAGGCTCTCGTAGACTTGTATTGTGTCTTAACCTCCATGCAAATCTGTGAGAGCCAGAAGTAGGCTCTCATAGACTTGTATTGCATCTAAACCTCAATGCAAATCTATGAGGGCCAGAAGTAGGCTCTCATAGACTAGTATTGCGTCTTAACTGCCATGCAAATCTATGAGAGCCAGAATGATGCCCTCATAGACTTGTATTGAGTTTTAACCTCCATGCAAATCTATGAGAGCCACAATGAGGCCCTCATAGACTTTTATTGAGTTAGAACATCCAGCGCGCGGCATGAAACACTGGAACAGCCGGTAGGTCACAAATCGCCGGAAACCAACTGGAATGGCATTGATCCCGGGTGAAGCTGACGGAAGGTAAGTATCAGACAAGGGGTAGGTGGGTTATATTTAAAGGACCACTCCAGTGATGCAATAAAAAAAAATGCTGAAGTGGTGCTTTGTTTGCAATGCATAATGTATGGGTCAGTTTTCTTTTGAGCCTTGGCAAAAACCGCTGTGGCCAGAATTCACATGTTTAAAAGTTTTCAGCATACGCTGCGTACATCAGTGTGGCAAAATGGAAAAAATGATCTCATTATTATAGGACAGGAGAACAGTGAAAGCTAATATCTCTACGGTAATGCTGAGGGAAGAAAACAACTGTGTATAGACAGTACAGCTCCTCCTAAAACTCCCTGCGTAGTGGCTACTGCACAGGTAACAGAGCATGCCCACTACATTAGCCCATATTAATTAATTAGACCTATAGGGGTTGTCCAATACTTTCAGACTCCTTTTTTATACGGACCAGGGTCATAAAGAATAAAGTTACCTATTAGACTCGCCTCTTCTCACATGTGCTCCCATCATCCTCCACTGGGCTCATAGATTCCTCTTCTGGCAGGGGGCAACATATGAGACCACAAGTTGGCTGTAGCTTTGTCGAAAATAACATTCCATCCAATGTACTTATGTTTTTAATATTATTATCATTTTAAACCACCTTATTTAGAAAGTATATAGAAAACTCCTTTAAAAAAAGGAAATATCAGTAGTGTCCAAAAAAGTAATCAAATATCCAATAAAAATCCCTGGGCTCCCCCGATTCTTACGCTCTTTTCCGTTTTGTACTACGCCGCTCCGTTGCAGAGATATTCACTTTTGTTTCTTCTGCTGCGCAATATGAGAAATCTCTGCTTGTAGTGCAACTTGGCCTTTCTTCAGAGTTTTCTTTGGGGGCGTACGCTTTCACCCCCCCCCCCCCCACCCAGATGCTGTCAAACACCATTCAGCAGCTCATCTAGAAATCTGGCAGTCTCAACCGCCGCTGAGCTTTAAACGTCTGCAAGGGAGGCGTTCACCTGAAGGAACAACCGGTTGAACTTCAAATGGAGATTTCACATAGTGCGCCGCAAAGCCACAAATGTGAATATCTCCGCAATGAAACGACGCAGCACAAAACGAAAAAAAAGCAGCAGAATCGGGGAAGCTCAGGGATTTTTACAAAGCATTTAATTAAATGTTTAGAGTAGGTGACAGGTCCTCTTTAATCTTTTGTCTAGGTTTGTGCTGTAAAGTAAAACTATGAATCTGCTGTCCATAACTCCAGATCATAATGGTCACCCCATAATCACATCAAGAAAATTAAAAAAGTGAAAGTTTTTTCCAAATATCCGTTTTTAGATATTACTATTAAAAGTTGATACATTCAGTTCTATGGATTTTTTATTTATTTTTTTTATTTTATTTGGCTGGAATATAACGTTCACTTGAATTACAGACTACGCTACAATCTTAAATATAATGATATTAGCCTCTTATTCCTGCGCTCTGGCTAGTAATTTTACCGCTGTGACAGTAGCTTGGCCCGGCCTTCAGGAGTCAACACAAGTGCAATATTAATTATACGGAACTCCAATTAATTTTTTTAATGTTCTGGCTTATTGAAGATATACTATATCACATGTAATGGAATTTTTTTTTTTTTTTGCATTTTTTAAGGCCTGGAATAACTTGTTTTACTAGGTAGCGTAGGCTATACCAATCAGCAAATGCTGCTTTTTTCCCTAGGAAATAAAAAAATTAAATGTAGTATTTTTTTAAAAAAAAAAATTCAAATGCATATATGGAAAATACAATTGTATCGATATTTTGGAAATACCCCAAGAAAGATGGAGTCTTGTGAAGTCGACTAGCTACCTTGGTGCTCAGATGTTCACCATCGGGCCAGGTCCTGAAGCTCCAGCAGGTTGTACATTTCCAGTGGAGAAATTTAATGGCCCTTAGAAATAAAAAATGGATGCTCCAGGTCCACCACGGAAGGAAATGCTCTTACATGGGGGCTTATCGTTAAGGCTTAGAGGCAAGAGGAGAGCCTTGAGCTCCAAATGCCTCTCTATGAAGACTGTATGTTCTACATGCAAGAATATTACTTTTGTACACCCAGGTGCAAAAAAAGAGCAGTGTACCATGGAGAAAAGTGCAGAAGGATTCAGGATATTGCAAACCCACTCCGAAAGGAGAAGGGCAACCAACAAACCTTTCCCCATTCCTCCAGATCAGAAGGTAAGAGCAGGGGGCAGGTGGTCTACCCTCGTCAGAGATTTGAGAAAGCCTTGGTTGCCTCCTCATTGTCAGCCAGAAGTTAAATTTGAGGTCTCTTCGCTCTTCTCCTTGAGGGAGGAACAAGGGTTTGCATAGAGGTGAGGAAGTTGATGGCGACAAACCAACCTTATGCTTCTGGAAGTATGAACCATAAGAGAAGGGCATCCATCCTTCTTCAGGGAGAAACAAGAGGTTGCATTGAGGTGAGGAAGTTGACCACAAACCAACCTTTTGCCTCTGGAGGGATGAACTATAAGAGGAGGGCATCCATCCTTCTCCTTGAGGCAAGAGCAGGGGGTAGGTCTTCTACCCTAGTCAGAGATTTGAGAGAGCCTGGGTTGCCACCTAATTGTCAGGCAGAGGCCAGATTTGAGTTTTTTTCGCTCTTGAGGGAGGAACAAGAGGTTGCATAGAGGTATGGAAGTTGATGGCGACAAATCAACCTTATGCCTCTAGAAGGATGAACCGTAAGAGAAGGGCATCCGTCCTTCTTCAGGGAGAAACAAGAGGTTGCATTGAGGTGAGGAAGTTGACCACAAACCAACCTTTTGCCTCTGGAGGGATGAACTATAAGAGGAGGGCATCCATCCTTCTCCTTGAGGCAAGAGCAGGGGGTAGGTGGTCTACCCTCGTCAGAGATTTGAGACAGCCTGGGTTGCCACCTAATTGTCAGGCAGAGGCCAGATTTGAGCTTTTTTCGCTCTTGAGGGAGGAACAAGAGGTTGCATAGAGGTATGGAAGTTGATGGCGACAAATCAACCTTATGCCTCTAGAAGGATGAACTGTAAGAGAAGGGCATCCGTTCTTCTTCACAGAGGAACAAGAGATTGCATAGACGCGAGGAGGTTGATGGCGACAAACCAACCTTATGCCTCTGGAAGGATTAACCATAAGAGAAGGGCATCCGTCCTTCTCCTTGACGGAGGAACAAGAGGTTGCATAGAGGTGTGGAGGTTGATGGCCACAAACCAACCTTATATCTCAGGAAGGACGAATCATAAGAGAAGAGCAACCCATCCTCATTAGTTCTTTTGACAATCCAACATGAACATTGAACACACCATGAGATTAAAATAAACTGCCGTGAAAATGACCCAAACGTGACGGATCCCCCGACCCAATATACTGTATGTACTATGGGTGCCTTAACGTAAAGTGGAAGCCTCAAAAAGACAAAGGGCTTGTGATGTTTCTTGGTCTTGCATCATGAGGAATAGGAGACAACAGAACGGGAAATGGCAAGAGGAGGACCAAAAAAAGCAAATAGGGAAAAAATAAGGATAGGAAATCAATGTAAAAGTAGCGGACAACCCCTTGAAATAAAATTTTAACTAAAAACTTTGTATAAAGATCCCTCTGCCCAATGTTCTTTTGGTTGATTTTCTGAAATGAAAATGCCCGGTTATCTGCTATTTTTGGGGGGATTATTGGATACTGGAAGAAAGGCTTATTTTCTCTCTACAGCTATCTGTTACTATCTCTCCCCCGGGTAATAGTCGTTAGATTTTTCCCAGAACCCACTTGACCAGTAAAGTGTCTGATCCTGATTGGAAGATTATGAGTGGGGAAGTCAACCACCCTGTGGTTTGTGATGATTGTATATGGCCACCGGCGTCCCTGACAGAGACCGACATTTCACAAAACCACAAGCGTTAACAACCACAAGCAGCAGAAGTCTGTTCAGAGTCGTCTCTCAGCGCCGTTCGCCGCCAGAAACTGCTGTCTAATTGTTATTAAAATTAATAAAGATTAGTTTTATTTTACCAAGGATAAAATCCGACGGCGGCAATTACAGGTGCATTAAGTGGGTCTGTTTACAGGGACTAAGGGGCAGACAAGTGATGACTGTGCCACCGCCAATAATTAGCATTACAAATAATTAGAAACTTTTGGATGAACTTTTTCAAAGACTTTTTGCAGTTAATTGTTCCGACTTTATGGCAGTCCCAATTCTTCTACTGAATCATCAGTAACATTTTAGATATTTCCAGCACCCAATAGGTAGAATTAATAAGATATTTTAGTAGAATTATAATTTTGGTAATAACCTTAGAGGATTTGTCAATATTTGCATACAGGCGCAAAATACAAAAAATGAAAACTGTGAAATATAATAGTTTACCAGTTCCATTCTCTGTGTCCCCCATTGTCCCTCTTGCTCCATTCCATTTTCTGTGTCCCCCATTGTCCTTATTGCTCCATTCCATTCTCTGTGTCCCCCATTGTCCCTCTTGCGCCATTCCATTCTCTGTGTCCCCCATTGTCCCTCTTGCTCTATTCCATTCTCTGTGTCCCCCATTGTCCCTCTTGCTCCATTCCATTCTTTGTGCCCACCATTGTCCCTGTTGCTCCATTCCATTCTTTGTGTCCCTCATTGTCCCTCTTGTTCCATTCCATTGTCTGTGTCCCCCATTGTCCCTCTTGCTCCATTCCATTCTTTGTGTCCCCCATTGTCCCTCTTGCTCTATTCCATTCTCTGTGTCCCCCATTGTCCCTCTTGCTCCATTCCATTCTTTGTGCCCGCCATTGTCCCTGTTGCTCCATTCCATTCTTTGTGTCCCTCATTGTCCCTCTTGTTCCATTCCATTGTCTGTGTCCCCCATTGTCCCTCTTGCTCCATTCCATTCTTTGTGTCCACCATTGTCCCTCTTGCTCCATTCCATTCTTTGTGTCCCCCCCATTGTCCCTCTTGCGCCATTCCATTCTCTGTGTGCCCCATTGTCCCTCTTGTGCCATTCCATTCTCTGTGTGCCCCATTGTCCCTCTTGCTCCATTCCATTCTCTGTGTCCCCCATTGTCCCTCTTGCTCTATTCCATTCTTTGTGTCCCCCATTGTCCCTCTTGCTCCATTTCATTTTCTGCAATAATTTACTACGACTCCATCTTATTTTTCAGGAATACAATTAGGAATTAGCAAAACCCAAACCTTTTTTTGTTTTCAAATTATTATAACTGGAAGCAAATGCTGAAATGTAGCAAATTAATATGTCGGCAAAATCTGAGTATCAGTGTGGAGTAAGCTTTTATGAAAAATATTTAAGAAATACAAGAATGTAATTTCATCATTTACCAGAAAAGGAATTTATAATTACGATACAAAAAATAAAAAATCATCGATTTTTCCATTAATTTTAATATTTCCTTTTATTAATCTGGAAAATGTTGAGTTATACGGTTTATATCGTTCCGTCACGTCCTTCCATCCACAGGTCCTTAATATTGATTTTATGTGCGTCTGATGTGAAATGAAAGTATGTTTATCTCAGCCGGCCATCCTCTAGAATGTGAGGTGTTAAATTTTAGATTTCCTTGTTGTAAATATTGTTCTAATGTATTGTCATTAGCGCATAAAAATTGGCCTAATTTGCATCACCTGTAAAAGAGTTAGGGCTACTTTATTACAAATGGACTGACCGTTTTGTTGATAGATGGATAGGTCATTATCAGATCGGTGAACCGCCATCGATCAGCTGATTAGAGACCATCTGACGTACCAGTGTTGCCCAGTGGCCGCGAATGGTACTGCACTTTCTATTCAACCTCTTTTGCTAACTTTTTATCTCTAGTCCTGAAAGTTCTAAACTTTTGGAAACGTTTTAAAAAAAACTTGATTTTTCATGAATATTGGGCTTGTGAATACCAGTAACTCCTACAGTTTTTTTTTCCCTCCGTTAAGTCCTGATTGACAGTCTAGTTTCTAGGGACACAGTCTTAACAATCAGACGTTTTCTTATTGAGTCATCATATTGTACATTCCTAGCAACCAGCATGTCTCAGATTGCTCAGGTCTTCAGATCGGTTGAGCAGACTTCATGTAGGCTCCATACATCCATCCTGTTTCCAAATTCCAGGTGAATTTCATTTGTGCACCAAAAGGCAACTAATGTTCATGTGCCGCATTAGGACATACGGGCGTCATAAAGGACATAGTACCCGACTTGACTATCCTAGAACTGCCAAGTCTCCTGGAACATCAGGAAATGTCTCAAAGAATAAGGAATAGGTCTGGAAAACTTTCTAAAAAGATGGCAAATTTTGGGGGGCTGCTGAAACCTCCTGGGTAACAGCGCCTTTTGGAACAGATTTTTTGCCCATTTACACCTAAATGCTCTGTCATAAAATGAAGCCCATCCAAATGCACACTCAGTGGGTGAATGAGGGGATGTGGAATGGGCATAGAGGGGGCATGACCTGAAAACCTAGGGAGCGGTAATGGGAAAATATTCATCACTACACAAAGCAATTAGGCTATGTGCACACAAAGCAAGAGAAAAATAATGTTGCTTCCTGGTAACAGCTATGTTGGTTGAGGCCCCGCCCCTTCTCATCATATGGGTATTACATCAGCACAGGTCCTTCTAGTCACTTAGTAAAATGATTCTTTAATAGAATTAGCATAAATAACATGGGAGGATGGACAGACGGGGCAGGAATCAAACCCACCCCAGCTATGACCTGCTCGGCAGCTGCTGCCAATCAAAAAGCCGTTTACAATCTTTACTTGCTTGTGTTTCAAAACCTATACATCCGAGCTGACAACTAAAGGTATGTATAGACTTAAGGGCCATTTACACGCTGCAACATCACTAACGATATATCATTGGGGTCACGCTGTTTATGACGCACATCCGGTGTCGTTAGCGACGTCGCAGCTTGTAACACTTATGAGCGACCTTAAGCGATCGCAAAAGAGGCAAAAATTGTTGGTATGTGAGACGTCGTTCACTTACCAAAAATCGTTGTCTCTTCAGTAGCGAGGTTGTTTGTCGTACCTGCGGCAGCACATATCGTTACGTGCGACACCGCAGGAACGAGGAACATCCTCGTACCTGCGGCCGGCCGCAATGAGACAGGAAGTAGGTGGGTGGGATGTTCGTCCCGCTCATCTCCGCCCCTCCGCTTCTATTGGACGGCTGCCGTGTGACGTCACTGTGACGCCGCACGTACCGTCCCCTTAGAAAGAGCCAGGGCAACGTCGCAGGGAAGGTAAGTCCCTGTGACGGGTGTTAGCGATGTTGTGCCCCACGGGCAGCGATTTGCCCGTGACGCACAACCGACAGTGGCGGGTACGCTCGCTAGCGATATCGGTACCGATATCGCAGTGTGTAAAGTACCCTTTAGCCTGACAGCGCCAGTATAGCACTTGCTTTAGGTTATATAGGAAAATCCTGGTGAACCTTAGACGGCAATCTCTGAAAGTTGTCAAGTATATGGTTCCTCTCTATATGACCCAAAATGAAGACCCTCTCTGTACGGACAGTTCCAGTTCTGGTGAACCTTCGTATTACAAGGATGACCATTTATTTAAAAGGTCGCCATTAAGAAGTGCTTTTGCAGCCACAGGCTTGGCAAATTCCAGCAAGAACAAGGGTCAGCATTTTTAGGCTACTTTCACACTTGCGTTGAACGGTATCCGTTGCATTGCGTTGTGTGATGGATGCAACGGATGCGTTGCATATAATGTCACAACGGATGCAACGGATCGTACAAAACAACGGAAAGCTTTTTTTTTTTTTTTTTTTTTTATCGCTCTCAATAGCCGGCTGCCGGGAGCTCAGCTGAGTGCTCTCAATAGCCGGCGGCCGGGCGCGCAGCTGAGAGCTCTCACATGCCGGCAGCCGGGCGCTCAGCTGAGAGCTCTCACATTCCGGCGGCCGGGCGCTCAGCTGAGAGCTCTCACATGCCGGCAGCCGGGCGCTCAGCTGAGAGCTCTCACATGCCGGCAGCCGGGCGCTCAGCTGAGCACTCTCACATGCCGGCGGCCGGGCGCTCAGCTGAGAGCTCTCATGCCGGCGGCCGGGCGCTCAGCTGAGAGCTCTCACATGCCGGTGGCCAGGCGCTCAGCTGAGAGCTCTCACATGCCGGTGGCCGGGCGCTCAGCTGAGAGCTCTCACATGCCGGCGGCCGGGCGCGCTCAGCTGAGAGCTCTCACATGCCGGCGGCCGGGCGCGCTCAGCTGAGAGCTCTCACATGCCGGCGGCCGGGCGCGCTCAGCTGAGAGCTCTCACATGCCGGCGGCCGGGCGATCAGCTGAGCACTCTCACATGCCGGCGGCTGGGCGATCAGCTGAGCACTCTCACATGCCGCTGGCCGGGCGCTCAGCTGAGAGCTCTCACATGCCGGCGGCCGGGCGCTCAGCTGAGAGCTCTCACATGCTGGCGGCCAGGGGCGCTCAGCTGAGAGCTCTCACATGCTGGTGGCCGGGCGCTCAGCTGAGAGCTCTCACATGCCGGCGGCCGGGCGCTCAGCTGAACGTTTGGCCACCAAGAAAGAAAATAAAGTTTCTGTGATTTTAAAAAAAAAAAAAAAATGAGCATGTGCAGTAAAAAATAAAGGTTTTCGCTGCTCAAAAAAAGTTACATGCTGCATTCCTTCCACCCGGCGCAGTGTCAAAATAACGACGCGTCATCCAGCGGATGCAACGCTGACACTTGCGTTACAGTGCGTCGTCCATACAATTCTATGGAGGATAGCGCAGTGCATTAACGGACTGCGTTATTGTCCATAGTGACGGACTGCGCTGAACGCAAGTGTGAAAGTACCCTTAAAGGGATTGTTTCAAATGGGAGACTATCAGAAAAACATTGCTCCACTCCTCCTGTTCACAGGCTGTCTGTGGTATTGTATCCCAGTTTCATAAAAGTTAATTACGCTGAGCTGCAATACCAGACACAACCTATGGTCAGAGGCGGCGCTGTATGGAAGCATGCAGCCATGTGTTCTGTTCTTGGACATCTCCTTTAAGCCCCTGTACCTCTCATGGTTTACCTCCTCGGCTGCTTGTGTCTGCGGCATGTTTGTTAATGTGCTGCACAATTGGGCTGTAATAAGGAATAATAAGTCTTTAACTGTAGGTTTTTACAGCTGATGAACTCACCCCTGGGCCCCCTGTAATTATTTTGACGCCCAGCCGATATTGCGCTGTCTCCATCTTAATTGTAGTGTATAGGTTTCTGTGACCTTAGGGATGGGACTGGGCTAATTACAGAGTATTTGATCGTTCCTGGGTATTAGAACACAATGCGGTATTATCCTCTTAACCTGTGCAGGAATGGCACCACCGTACCACGCTGCGTCCCCAGACGCCACAGACGGTGGCATTGTGCCCCATCCAACTTTACATCACCACCTGCATATTGCCTTAATGAACAATAATGGCTGATTACTTGTATCATTGCAACCTATTACCTTCAAAGAAACCCGCAATTAAAGATTTCCACCGTAACCAGATGTTATCCTTCAATCCACACTTGAGGACTTGGAAGGTTTTGATAAGGAAACGCTCTATCCCATCTATCGTATTACTTGTGCACTTTAGCGATTTACCTGCAGATTGTCTGCAGCGGTTTCTGTCTGCTTATACATTATTTTATCTCCTCATCTGATTCTTAGCAGTGAATTTTTTTTCTAGATTTAGAGACTGAAAACCGGCGCTCAGAGTTTACCAAAGTATACCAGAGCTCATCTCTACAGGTTCAGGACTTAAAGAGAACCTGTCATTTGCCATAAAGATGTTTTGTTTTTTTTTCTTATCTGATGTAAACGCCGCCGTTCTCCTGAATCTGGGGATGTTTCCCTTTTGTTCCTGCGCCTTTCCAATCCTGAGATATCGCTCCCTCTTCTCTGCTTCTAAATCTGGTCTTGTTAGCCAAGTGGGCGTGACCTTTATCTTTTATCTGTGGGCGTCTTCTTGAGGAATACGCCCTCTTGTATAACAAGATTAGAGTTACAAACAGGGAACAAGAGGCCATATCTCCGGAATGGAGAGGCGCACAGACAAAAGAAGAACAACGCCGGTTTCAGGAGAACAGCGGCATTAACACCAAGTGGAAAAAAATAATATATTTCCAGGTTCTCTGTAAGGCCCTGTTCACACATCAGTTTTTTGCCATCAGTCACAATCCGTTTTCTCGATGGATCGACAGATCCATCGCAGATTGTGGCTAAACTAATGCGACGGATCCGTTTATCGACGGATTCGACTAGCTGGGGGCAAATAATAAATTGGAGCATGCTCAGTTAAAAAAACCAAAATCCGTCGTCAGATTCCGGTCACTTGACGGATGACGACGGATCCTGCCCCCATAGGCTTCCATTTTACCAAGCGACTGACTGCGACAGATCCGTAGCTATCCATTTTTTCAACGTACACAAAAAAACGTTACTTTGGCCGTTGTCTCCGTCCGACGGACAAACACTTTTTGACGGATCCGTTTAAAGATCTACAGGATACATGGGGTCTTCTGGGCCTTCTTTCCTCTTGCAAAGTGGCGTCCATTAGGCACATGTTGCATCTGCTTTAAAAGAAGTGTGGCCAATGGCTCCGTCCATTGTAGTCTATGCAAGCTCTGGAAAGAGACAAACACTGAAGGAGTGGTTACGTCTCCATCACAATCAGAAAGAAAGTAACCTCTAGTGACCATCAATCTGTTGATGCCCTGGGGTGACCCTTAAAAGGAATCTATCACCAGGTTTTTGCCACCTAATCTGAGAGCAGCATAACGTAGGAGCAGAGACCCTGATTCCAGTGATGTGTCACTTACTGGGCTGCTTATAAAATCACTGTTTAATCAGAAGTAGATTAACATTACTGGACTACTTAGTGTCCTGCAGGTAGTCCAGCATATTCATGATCTCTGTATAACTGTATACCAAAATGAAAGCAAACAGCTCAGTAAGTGACACATTGCTGGAATCATGATCTCTGTCTCTACATTATGCTGCTGTCAGATGAGGGAGCAAAAACCTGGTGACAGATTCCCTTTAATTTTGAAATATATAGCATATCCTACGTAAGATAAGAGTTCCCCTTGATGCGCGGAGAGTATGTATAGTAACTGTACAAAAAATGCAGCGACTTACAGCTCAAAAATGCAATAAAATGCACTAAAAAAACTCAACAAAAAATTTGCAAGTAACCTCATTTAGCTAATAGGTGCAGAAATTTTTTAGCATCAAAAACTCACTAAACATCGCGCATAGAGAAGGCAGGACCCAGTCCTTGTGATCGGTGGATGCGGGTGGACGTTTGTTGCGGGTCGTGCACTCACCATGATCAGGGCTCCTGATTTATGTCCCAAAACATTCATCGGTTCGGTCGGGGACGGTTTAAACTTTGTCTCCGTGTGTACTCGAGAAAAAGAGTTGAAGGGTTATGTACTTGTAGGATTTTTCCATGTGTAAGGGCCATAATTCACTCCGGCAAGTTCATACATCTCTGCCAAGATATTTCATGTTAAAACCATGAATTTGGACAGCGACCAAATTGTCTGCAAGTTCACTTGTACCTTTTAACTCTCACGTAGCTGAGCAGCCCTGGGTTACCTGAGGTAAGGAATAACTGTAGGAATTTTTTTATATGTGGTTTCTTTAAAAAAAAAAAAATTAAATTAAATAAAAATAAAAAATACTTTTCAAAAACTTTTGAAAAGAAAATTGTATCAGAGAAATAGAACAAGCATTATTAAAAGATAATAATAAAAAAAAAGATACAGAGACCACACAATGTGAACTGTTAAGTATTTTTGTGTCTCATTTTGAAGAAAAAAAAAATAACATTAAAATAAAATAAATATATAGTTGAAATATAAATATATATATATATATATATATATATATATATATATATATATTTTTTTTTTTTTAAAGAAAAATTGGAACAGACATATTACCATATTTTTTTGGATTGGAAGACGCTCTTTTCCGCACAAAAATTTGGGAGGAAAGAGAGGGGTGCGTTTTATAATCTGAATGCAGCTTACTGGGGTAGTGAAGAGGGGTCGCAAGAGGCTTGGGGGAACGCCGCTGCAGCTGTGCAGGACCCGCGGTGGCTGTGTGGGATCTGCGGCGGCTGTGCAGGAGTTGCAGGGTCTGCAGTGGCTGGTGCTGGGGCAGCTGTGCAGGGTCTCCTGTGGCTGGTGCTGGGGCAGCTGTGCAGGGTCTCCTGTGGCTGGTGCTGGGGCAGCTGTGCAGGGTCTCCTGTGGCTGGTGCTGGGGCAGCTGTGCAGGGTCTCCTGTGGCTGGTGCTGGGGCAGCTGTGCAGGGTCTCCTGTGGCTGGTGCTGGGGCAGCTGTGCAGGGTCTCCTGTGGCTGGTGCTGGGGCAGCTGTGCAGGGTCTCCTGTGGCTGGTGCTGGGGCAGCTGTGCAGGGTCTCCTGTGGCTGGTGCTGGGGCAGCTGTGCAGGGTCTCCTGTGGCTGGTGCTGGGGCAGCTGTGCAGGGTCTCCTGTGGCTGGTGCTGGGGAAGCTGTGCAGGGTCTCCTGTGGCTGGTGCTGGGGAAGCTGTGCAGTGTCTCCTGTGGCTGGTGCTGGGGCAGCTGTGCGGGGTCTCCTATGGCTGTGCGGGCTCTGCAGTGGTTGTGCGGGGTCTCAGGCGTCTGGTGCTGGGGCAGCTTTGCGGGATCTCCAGCGGCTGGTGCTGCGGCGTCTGTGCGGGGTCTGCAGTGGCTGTGTGGGGGTGTCCAGTAGCTGGTGCTGGGGTGGCTGTGTTGGGTCTCTGGTAGTTGGACTGGCGCTGGGGGGCGGGCGGTGAGGATTTCAAATAATCCCGTCCGGTGCCTCCGGCCCATTGATCTCCCAGCAGCAGCCTTCAGGAAAATGGTGCCTGGAGGTGGCACTTGCGCAGATGATATGTCTGCTTGCCATTGAGCCAAGAGTTCAATCCGCACTGACTCCAGGCGCCATTTTGTTTGAAGCCCTCGCTGCCTGAGCACCAGCATAGCTGCCCGAGCCCCAGCTTCCGCCACAGCACCAGCACAGCTGCCCGAGCCCCAGCCTCCACCGCAGCACCAGCACAGCTGCACCAGCACAGCTGCCCGAGCCCCAGCCTCTGCCGCAGCACCAGCACAGCTGCACCCGGACAGCTGCCCGAGCCCCAGCCTCCACCGCAGCACCAGCACAACTGCCCGAGCCACAGCCTCCACCGCAGCACCAGCACAGCTGCACCAGCACGGCTGCCTGAGCCACAGCCTCCACCCCAGCCCCAGCACAGCCTACAGTTTCTGATACACCCACCACCCCTGCCTCCTGTGACTCCACTCCACCACCACTGCTGCCCCCTCCGGTAAGACACCACCGGATTATAAAACGAACCCCATTTTTTTCACCTTTTTTTGCTCTGAATTTGGGGTGCGTCTTATAATCCAGTGCGTCTTATAAACCGAAAAATACGATATGTAACAAGACCTAAGACTATATTATGGCTCCTTTATGGCACCAGATATCTGTTACCTACGTTGAAGGCAGAAGAGCTGAATAGATTCTAAAAAAAAACCATTAAGGATCAAGGCGAACTCAGGATATTTTTGAGAATTTTTGTTATATTTTATCTTTATAGGAAACAGCAAATGGAGCCCTTCTTAGACAATTCTGAGTTCCGTGTGACCACATCCTGGGTGATTTGACCCATTAAATTTGGAAAGTTTTGGAAATCCTAATCGATTTTAGCCTTGATAGTTATTTATTGCATGTTATATGTTGTAGCTTCAGATGGGTTAAGGATTGGGAGGTGGGAGAGGAGGATGTTACGTCAGAAGCGAAAACCTGGTTCTAATTATGCACCGTGATTATACCAAGAATTTACAATACCTTACATAACTTTTTCCTTCAAATCTTCCATAACCCATGAGAATGTTTATGGTTGGTAGGGGAACAGCGTGTACGTGGGATTGTATTTATTGTAAACCCTAAAACCGTAAATTGTTCTAAATTAGCAATATAGTAATGTATAAGGTCATGAATAAATAGTCTATGTACACTGGGAGAATTAAGTATTTGAAACACTTCCGATTTTGAAAGTTTTCCCACCTACAAAGAATGGAGAGGTCTTTCATTTTTATCGTTGGCAACTTCAACTGTGACAGAATCCAAAAGATAAAGTAAGAAAATCCCATTGTATGATTTTTAAATAATTAATTTGCATTTTATCGATCCTCCCTTCAATATGGTGCAGTCATCCTGTCCTCTGTGCAAAAAGCACCCCCAAAGTATGATGTTTCCACCCCCATGTGTCACGATTGGGATGGTTTTCTTGGGGTTGTCCTCATCCTTCATGTTTCTCCAAACATGGCAAGTGAAGTTGATACTAAAAAGTTCTATTTTGGTCTCATATGACCACATGACCTTCTGCCAGGTCTCCTCTGGATCATCCAGGTGGTCACTGCCAAACTTCAAATGGGCCTGGACATGAGCTGGTGTGAGCAGGGAGACCTTGCGTGCCCTTGAGATTTTAATCCATGATGGCGTAGTGTGTTACTAACGGCAATCTTTGACACTTTGGTCCCAGCTATCTTCAGGTCATTGACCAGGACCTCCTGTGTCGTGTGTTTATCAAATCATCTTTATTCCATGAGGCAAAATCTTACAAGGAGCCCCAGACCAAGTAAAAATTGACAGTCATCTTGTGTTTTTTCCATCTACTAATAATTGTGCCAACAGTTGTTGCCTTCTCACCAAGCTGCTTGCCTTTTATCCTGTAGCTCATCCAGCCTTGTGCAGTTTTACGATTTTGTCTCTGGTTTCCTTAGACAGCTCTTTGGTCTTGGCCACAGTGGAGAGGTTGGAGTGTGATTGATCATGTGGACAGGTGTCTTTTATACAGGTAACGAGTTCAAATATGTACAGGTAATGAGTGCAGAATAAGAGGGCGTCTTAAAGAAAAAATAACAGGTCGATGATCAAAAACTTATTTCATGCAATAAAATGCAAATTAATTATTTAAAAATCATACAATGGGATTTTCTGGATTTTTTTTTTGTATTCCCTCTGTCAAAGGTGAAGTTACCTACGATAAAAATTACAGACTTCTACATTCTTTGTAGGTGGGAAAACTTGCAAAATCAGCAGAGGATCAAATACTTATTTTCCCCACTATCTATCTATCTATCTATCTATCTATCTATCTATCTATCTATCCCTCTATCTATCTATCTATCTATCTATCTATCTATCTATCTATCCCTCTATCTATCTATCTAGTTATTTATCTGTCGGCCTGTCTATCTCATCTATCTCCTTTCGTAAGCAGATACATTTGGGGCATCATTACTCCATGCTCTTGCCTTACCCTCTTCCTAAGAATCCTAACATTTCCTGATCATGATATTGGAAAGTTTTTGCTACTTTCGTAAACATTTGTAATTATTAGCTTGTCTGAACCATTTAAAGCTGGTAATTGGATATCTAATGGAAAAACATTAAAAAAAAAAACAAACAAACCGTAAATTCTCAGGTAAGCAGCTGAATGGTCAGGTTTCAGACTGCAGGGCAGTATGGAAAGTTCCTGCATTTTAAGTCATTTTAAGAATCTTTATACAGTGGAACCTTGGATTAAGAGTAACCTGGTTTGAGAGCATTTTGCAAGACAAGCAAAGCTTATTACAAATTTGTAACTTGATTTAAGAGCAATGCTTTGCAATAAGAGTAAATACCCTGCACACTTCCAGTTTCGTCCTTTCACCGTGCTCTGACTCGCTCTGGAGGTAACTTTCTGTACATATGTACTGTATACAGTATACCATTGTGCAATACAGTATATACTATATAGCATGTCTATCAATTGCATATTTGTGGATACGGTATTGTATTTTCTTATTGATAACCAGTACAGCACATTGTAATTTTTGTGTTTTTTACTGTACAGTATTTTGTATTAGTGTACTGTAATGATTTTATATGAATACAGGACATTATTTTGTATTACTGTAATAAGTTTGTATAAATACAGTAAATTTTTTTGGGTTGTGGAACGAATTTTCTACATTTTAATTCATTCCTATGGGAAAATTTGCTTTGATATAGGAGTAACTTGGTTTAAGAGCACACTCCCGAAACCAATTATGCTCGTAATCCAAGGCTCCACTGTATTTTGAAAACTTTCTATTGCTCCGTTGCAGATTTCAGGAACCTCCCCAATAGTCTTGAATAAAAATCTGCTGTTTTTGCAGACAGCTTCTATGCAAATGTTGTTTCCATGATTACAGACTACAGAAAAACCCTGTGTAGTCTGATCCGGCCGCCTCGTCTTAAACCCCTCCTTTTCTTTGAATGAGTGTAGAAAAGGAAACCGAGGGGGTGGAGTAAGACGTCTGCAGGACCAGACTACACAGGGTTTGTAGTCTAAAGCCATGGAGGCTGAAGGACTGCGTAATATTTCCAGTTATTTTAAGGGTCTGTATATTTTGTAACCTTTTTTTTTTTTTTTTTTTATTGCTGTGATGCAGAATACAGCAGCTTTGCAAACACTCTTGAGGGTCTCTTCTGTAATCTGTAGCGTTGGAGACCTATAGACCTGCACGGGAGCTCCGAACATTAAACAGTTGGCGATTTGTAATCAAGATTTGCTTTATCTTTATTTATTCTTACCATATCAATTAATTGTATTGGTAATGAATGGCCAAGCAAATTCACATTTCTTAAAGGGACAGTGCAGGCAAACCTGCTACTTTATGTTATGCCTAGAGGGGACTTACATGGAACAGGAAACGTAGAGTCTGTGATGTTCCCGCCTCTATATAGTGAAAACTGTGGAAAAAGAAAGCGCAATAGGGTCTTACCCCAATATATATAGGGTGAAGCAAAGAATAATCCTACTCACCAATTCGGGTTGTGACAGTCACAACACCTATAGCAGCATGTAACACCAAGTCCCGGCAGCGGTCCCCAAGAGGCAGATAACAGAGAGTAGTAGAGAATGGGTTTCACAGCCGCGCCAAAAGACTACTGGATTCTTCTCAGATTAATGTTTCTTTTATTTCATAACAGGTCAAGTCTACGCGTTTCAGAAGGACACAGCTCCCTTCTTCAGGACAAACCAGCAAAGAATCATCAAATCATGATTTTTTGGCGCGGCTGTGAAACCCATTCTCTACTACTCTCTGTTATCCGCCTCTATATAGTGTATCACCTTTTCTTTTAAGTGGTTTCATAGGTAATATTAGACCTGATTGCCTGCACTAGACCCATAGAATCTGATCTATAGAGGTGAGTCTGCCAGGAAGCATTTATTCACACCCCAGCCCCGGTCAAGCGCAGAGATTGTATGGCGGCAAGGTTTAATGTTGCAATGACTTAATCTCTTTGAATAGTTGCTGAATTGTAGCATTGTAATTGCCGGAACAGTAAACATGTGCGTTCATTTAATTATAATGTTATCCTGTTAGGACTAATCACATTGCCGTCAACAGTGGCTTCTATGTAGTCCCGGTAATGGGGTGTGTTTATCTTGGTTTGGCAACTTCTAGCGACAGTTACATGTTGACTTTGCCTAAATATATTGTGGTTTGTGGAAGCCCTCAATGTCCCTTCCCCCCCCGTCACACAGCGACTTGTTAATTCTCAGTTACAGAACAATAATTATGTGGCACGAATGATTAACGTCCTTCATTGTTAGCGGCCGGCCCTGCAACTTAAAAGTTAGATTGCCTTGGACAAGTCTGCCAACCTGTGGGCTAACCAGAGGAGGGAAATGGGACCCTTGGATTTGTCAGTCGGCGCCATTTATAACCTAAGGAGGCGCAAGCACTTAACGTAAAACTCTTCTGATCTCTAACGACATATCGTGTTCCCTATGAATTAACAATGCTGAGGTATTTTTATTACAATATTTACTTTGTACCTTTCCTGATACTTTTTCTGGACGTTTATGAAAATGTTGACACTCAGTGTTACTTTTTTGTTCCAGAATCATCTGGTCATTGACCACTGTGCAGTGTTGCACAATATGGTCAGACGTCTTGTGATGTCTCATCCTTAGGGCTCATACAGACATCTGTGCACATCGGTCCAATCTTTGACTGGCCGCGGCTCTCCCGATTTGAGAGTCCCATCCTCATAGAAATATATAAAGCTGTCATACTCCGCTAGGGAGACCCGTGGCCAGTCCGTACATTACAGCCTGATATTGGATTGATTTGCACTGACGTCTGTGATGTCTCGCCCTTAGAGCTCATTCAGACGTCTGTGCACATCGGTCCAATCTTTGACTGGCCGCGGCTCTCCCGTCCTGAGCGTCCCAGCCGCATAGAAATGTATAAAGCCATCATGCTCTGCTAGGGAGAGCCGCAGCCAGTCCGTACATTACAGCCTGATATCGGACCGATGTGCACAGACGTAAGTGTTGAACTATGTATTACTCTGTAATGTCTGTAATTTTGTTTTTACCTGTTCCCTCTTTTTTTTAAATGCAGAATATGATGGGGCTAAAAAAATAAAAGTTAGCCTAATAATAATATTATTATTATTATTATTATTATTATTATGTTCAGGCAGCCATATTTTTTTATCTGAATATCGATTGTTAAAGAAAGGGTTTGCATTCACCTTCCACGTAGGGCTGCAGCGGCTGTGTGCTACGCCATCATAGTGGTTGTGCCGCTTTCATTGTCCTACCCTTTTCCTCTCACTCGGATAAGACTCTTTGCGCTCCTTTTGTCTTCCAGCCTTTTTTAGATTGGTCCGAACATTGACCATCATTCCCGGTCTGCACGCTGTTGTCCTTACCAGAACTCCTCAGCCTCATAGGCATATGGTTGTCAGTATAGGCATTGTGGTCAGTATACGGACTGTTAAATGTAACCGTCTTAACCCATCCTAAATCTGATTACCTGTGCTGATTGTGTCCCAGTATGACGAGACTCCCCCTGTTGACAAGAGGAAGGGTAACCGTCAAGTCAAGCAATGAGTCATTGACGTTTCTAGGAAAGTATAGTGGGCATGATCTGTGACCGGTGCAGAGATTGTGGTGATTTGGTTGTAATTCTTCTCCTGACCTGTTGATGCCACTATTCAGAACCTATATCTTCAAAAATATCCGGTCGTAGACTAAACTTCCGAATGGCACACCTCACCTGAATAAAACGGGTCATGGATGAATGTGTGGATGCCCATGCTATTAGTCCCTTCACTTCCACTCTGGAGCCTTTACTTTTTTTATAGAGCGACTTAGATTAAAAATTCCTAGGAAAGTGACAAAACATGACCATAAATATTTTGTAATTTTTGCCAAACTTTTTAATTTCATTCCAAGTGAGAAAAGCAAAAAAAAAATGTTTATTCATTGACGCCTAATTGTGGGTCACCTATCAATAAATTCATAGCTATGGTTTATAAATATACATTGGTGCATCCTTAAAGAGGTTGTACACTACTGATGGCCCATCCTTAGGCTGCTTTCACATATCCGGTTTTTGCCGTTAGGCACAATCTGGCGAAATGCAGATAAAACTGATCCGGCGCCGGATCCGTTTTATTCCCCATTGACTTGTATTAACACCGGACTGTGCCGGATGGCCTTGCGTTACATGCGGTGTCCACCGAGTCCGGCAAAATTTCTTCGTCCGGCTGCCAGAAAGGACGCAAAACCTATCCGGCGCCGGATCCGTTTTATCCCCACTGACTTGTATTAGCCCCGAATTGTGCCGGATGGCCTTGCATTACATGCGGTGTCCAATTTCTTCGTCCGGCTCCCGGAAAGGACGCAGCATGGAACGTTTTTTGTCTCCGGCAAAAAACCGGACCACACCAGACCCGGCGCCGTCTGGCATGTTGTATAATGGAAGCCTATGAGCACTGGATCCGTCGTCATAGGGCATATGACTGAATCCAACGACGAATCCGTTTGTTTGATCTGAGCATGCTCAGTATCATAATGGATCCGTCAAAAAACGGAAGGAACTCATGGAAAAAACTGATGCGACGGATCCGTTTTTTGCCAGATCCAACGCATCAGTTTTTTTGCTGGATCGTGCCTCATGGCAAAAACCGGATGTGTGAAAGCAGCCTTAGGATAAGTCATCAATGTCTGATCGGCCGGGGTCCGATACCCCACACCCTCGCCAATGAGCTGTTTTCGGCATTGGCGGCAGCAGGGGACTGGATATGCTCAGTACCGGTGCTGCTCTGTCTACTGTCTACATCTGCCTCCCATTCGAATCAGTAAGAGGCGGATGTTCAATACCCGGTACTGAGCATTTCCGGTGCTGGGAACAACTGATCGGTGGGGGTGCAACCGATCCGACATTGACTCAAAGATAGGCGATCAATGTAAAAGCAGTGGACAAAGTCTTTAGCTATATTTTGCCGGTAGTAATATATTTCAATCTAAAATGTAAAGAATTCTATGTATTTGGATTTAGAAATTGGCATCCATTAAATCCTTTCCAACATTTTCTGATTTACTGGGCCTTGCACTTTCTAAAATGACGAGATTATGAAGCGAGTCTTCTTTACGAGGGTCATTCGGAGGAGCCAAGGGTAGGTTGCCCATGGAGAATTATGGCTGTCGATGGAGCCGATGCATTTTAAAGAGTTAATTTCTTCTTTTAATTGCTTGAAACTTAATATGGGAATTGTGGCCAAGTCAGATTTAAGGCTCGACGCGCCTAATTATTTTTTATCAATAAATAAGGGTGACATACAGTTAATTTTGGCACAGTAATTGAGCGGTGCATTGTGGGAAGGGAGAAAATCGCTGTAAGATGCAGTCATGTTTTGGAGCGTAATCAGGAGAAGAAAGAAGCCTTTCATGGAGCGCACGATGCTGTTGTCAGAGCTAAGGAAGATAATGGTTTCGTAATAATGGCACATTGTGAATATTTAAGCTGAAAAGATTGGAACAGAACGGACGGCCATTGTCACTTTACTAAGCACAGCGCTTGAGCTCCGAGCTCGGGAGTCACCGCGAATACGAAAAAAGAGGAAAAATTCAGATGGTTGTTTTCTATTTTTGAATTCTTCGGGGGCATTCACTAACAAATAATAATTTTGGGGACAGTATAAGAAAATAGCGATTTTTGTGCCGCTCCTCGCTGATAATCTCCCGTTATCTTGTGAAAGGATTGGGAGAATTTTCTGCAAATTGGTAAAATACAATGTGTCTCGTGCTGGGCAAAATCTCTCGCCAGTTACCAGCGGATTGAGTTTCTCATTGAAAAGTTGCATTTAATAGTCGGGCAAAGTGTTATATGTAAAATTAGCCATTGTTAGAAGATAAAAGAAATAATATTGGGTTTGTCTGGGGGGAGTCTGGGACCATAGAAGCCGTTGTTTCTTGTTTGTTTTTCCCTGGGGCCAGTTGATGAATTTCAATATTTTATTTTATTTTTTTTTTACTTTTTTATTGACTCAGCTTATATATATTTTTATTATTTATATACGTATCTTTTTTCATTATTCAATATATTTTTTTCTCTCTCATCCTATGGTGTCCATTTTTTATATTATAAAAATTAAAACATTAATATATAATCTAAAAAATGGATACAACATAAGAGAGAAAAAAATAAATATATGGAAAAAGATCATATAAAAATGTTAAAATTAAAAAGATAAATAAAAAATAGATATATTGTATTTTATAAAACAAAAATATAAAAATGAATTTCCTTATGCTAAAAGAGAATCAAACAAAAATTATAAAAATTAAAACATTAATATATACTTTTTGTTTAATTCTCTTTTAGCATAAGGAAATTCATTTTTATATTTTGTTTTATAAAATATAATATATCTATTTTTTATTTCTTTCTTTTAATTTTAACAATTTTATATGTCTTTTTCCATATTTTGTTTCTCTCATCATGTTGTATCCATTTTTTAGATTATATATTAATGTTTTAATTTTGATACTTTTTGTTTAATTCTCTTTTAGCATAAGGAAATTCATTTTTATATTTTTGTTTTATAAAATACAATATAGCTATTTTTTAGCTATTTTTTTAGATTATATATTGTTTTAATTTTGATACTTTTTGTTTAATTCTCTTTTAGCATAAGGAAATTAATTTTTATATTTTTGTTTTATAAAATACAATATATCTATTTTTTTTTTTTAATTTTAACATTTTTATGTTTTTTTTGTTTTTTGTTTTTTTTTACACAATGTTATATAGCGCAGGGCCTCACACTGGTTGGGTTAGCACATTGGGGTCCTCACTGTATCATCCCATTACTTCATTGTTGGACTTTCAATCTGTAGGTTTTCTTTCTTAAACATCTGGTAGAAGTGACCGTGCCCCTCCGATGCGTCTCCACCTGTGAATAATTCTGGAGACGGATATTATTCTCTTTTTCACAAGCCATTTCAAGTGTGGATCATTAGTGCATTGCTGGGATTAATCCCTACAGTGTCTTCCAACCTTCATATTTCTGCGCTGACCTGAGTGGCAGATATAAGGTGTCCGCCATCATCACTGGTCATATAGATACCGTATATATGGGAATATATCTCCTCGAATCTGCGCCCAGGCAGTATAGAGACACCAGGACGGCAGGTACTGTTTCATAGTAAAGATTGTGGTTGTCTAAGACCTCTTGCCTAGATACAAGCTTAGATACCTCCTGGCTAGATACAGGCTTAAGTACCTCCTGGCTACATACAGGCCTAGGTACCTCCTGGCTAGATACAGGCTTAAGTACCTCCTGGCTACATACAGGCTTAGGTACCTCCTGGCTACATACAGGCGTAGGTACCTCCTGGCTACATACAGGCTTAGGTACCTCCTGGCTACATACATGCTTAGGTACCTCCTGGCTACATACAGGCTTAGGTACCTCCTGGCTAAATACAGGCTTAGGTACCTCCTGGCTAGATACAGGCTTAGGTACCTCCTCGCTAGATACAGGCTTAGGTACCTCCCGGCTAGATACAGGCTTAAGTACCTCCTGGCTAGATACAGGCTTAGGTACTTCCTGGCTAGATATAGGCTTAGGTACTTCCTTTTCGATATACAGGCTTGGGTACCTCCTGGCTAGATACAGGCTTAAGTATTTCCTGGCTAGATACAGGCTTAGGTACTTCCTGGCTAGATATAGGCTTAGGTACTTCTTTTTCTAGATAGATACAGGCTTAGGTACCTCATTTTCTAGATCCAGGCTTAGGTACCTCCTGGCTAGATACAGGCTTAGATGCCTCTTGGCTAGATATAGGGCTATGTACCTCTTGGCTAGATACAGGGTTTGATACTACTGGCTAGATACAGGCTTGGGTATCTCCTGGCTAGATATAGGCTTGGGTACCTTATGGCTAGATAAAGGCTTTAGTATACAGATACAGACTTCAATCATCTGAGTTAGATACCAAGTGATACATACTATGCTTAGAAATAATTTTATAATTATATTAGATGACATTTAATTACTGAGGTCATACAATTAGTATCACAGATGATAGGCTTACATACAGAGTTCATCAGACAGTATCACACATCATAGGCTTAGATACACAGAACAGCAAACAGTATCACACATGATAGGCTTAGATACAGAGCTCATCAGGTAGTATTATATGTGATGGGCTTATATGCATCAACTGAGCAGACCGTGCTACACATGGTGAGATTAGATACTTAGCAGACAGTATCCCTTGTGATATGATTAGATCCAATGGTTCAGCAGCCAGCTTCATAAATGGCAGGCTTGGATGCATCCTCTTAAAATGCTGGGTCTATAGGTCCCAGCTCTGCAGATAGTATATGTTTATGTGGTATGCTGAGCAGACATTGTTACCCAGGCTTAGATACAGCAGATACACAGCTCAGCAGGCAGTATCACGCTTCTGTACTCAGCAGGACATCTGCACTGTAAAATATTTTAAAACAAAATTCCACTTTAAATTCTGATACGTGATTGTAATAACAGGAGAGCAGATTTGTGAACGCCCGCATCCCACCTTTACCCCACATGCAGGTCCTGCTTTTCCCTTTGAGGACTCAGCTGGTTTTTCTTTTTAATTTTTTTTTCCCATCTGGCATAGAAGGGGTTAAGAGTCTTAGAAGGTTTAATGGGAATCACAAAGCACTGAGAGCCATATGCAGTGGGCATTGCGCCAGCTGGTTGCCAATATGCCCAGGCCACCTGGCTTAACATACAGCCAAGTATGCCATTCTCTGTAGCCCGTCTTAACCTTCCGCATGTGCTTGTGTGTGTTGCACTATGAGAACCAATAATGGATCTCTGTGCTCCTTCCATGCCAGCTTTATGTGTGCAGCCAGACAGACTGCGGAGCTCGAGCAGGCCAGACACCCCCTGCACCCACTCCAAATCAGATCCTCTTTTGTCTCTTCCATCAGATCAGTAGAGTTGAACCAGCCATGGCCAGATTCGGGCATTTGGGAGATGTTGCACGCAGAGCAGTCATCCTGACTGAAAAACTGTTGACTTGGCTGATCTAAAGGGAGAACCTATATATTAGTGGATTGGTTACTTTGTCCAATTGGTTGGATGGCGAATAAAACCAACCAAGGACGCTTTGCAGGAAGAGTTTATGACTCCTGATGTCCCTTCAACATCCTGAGAAAAATGTATCAATTGGAGAACGTGGAAGAGTCATGAAAAGTAATTGTCTACAATGTATCTGTCCCATAAAGCCAAATCTGAAGACTGTTCTCTAGGACTAATTGCAATTGCGATTGTAAGTCCAGCATTGGCTTGTAACACCAAGCGCATCCATCAAAAAATTCCAAAACATCTTAGGCCATTTGTATCCTTTGCCCATTGGGGCGCGGTGGATTCGGCCAATCTGGTGTATGTAGTGCTCCATTCCAGGCGGCTTATAACTTAAGGATTTGGGGAGTAAAACAAACCTGATATGCCATAAGATTCTCATGAAAGTTTCCAGGTCATCATTAGGAAATCCCAGAATGGCTTTGGCCAATAGGACATGTCAGATTTTCCAGTTCCACCTTATCACAAGAGCCACAGTTTGACTTTTTACAGGATTATTAATCAATATTCTGCAACTGGAGACTATCATTTAGGATATATTTTGTGTTCTTCCATCTTCATCAGGAAAGGATATCCAGGCTCGGCCTCGGTTGTGTAACGTTGCTCTGCAGCTCTGATGTTTCCATGTTTGGACAAAAGTCTTTGTGATCGGCTCTCGTTATACTCCGGACCTTGTAGCTATCAAACGGATAAATCTGTATTTCCTGTCATTATTACTACGCAGTCTAAAAATCTGTCACCTGAGCTATCCTAGAACAAGAAATATACATAAAAATAAGTGAAAACTAAATAAAAAGCAAGACAAACACAACTCAACATGTGTAGAGATTCTGTCTGTCTTATTATCTACCTAATACTCATCAATCTATCCCTCTATCTATCCCTCTATCTATCCCTCTATCTATCTATCTATCTATCCCTCTATCTATCCCTCTATCTATCTATCCCTCTATCTATCCCTCTATCTATCTATCCCTCTATCTATCCCTCTATCTATCTATCCCTCTATCTATCCCTCTATCTATCCCTCTATCTATCTATCCATCCCTCTATCTATCTATCTATCTATCTATCCCTCTATCTATCTATCCCTCTATCTATCTATCCCTCTATCTATCTATCCCTCTATCTATCTATCCCTCTATCTATCTATCCCTCTATCTATCCCTCTATCTATCCCTCTATCTATCCCTCTATCTATCCCTCTATCTATCCCTCTATCTATCTATCTATCTATCTATCCCTCTATCTATCTATCCCTCTATCTATCCCTCTATCTATCTATCCCTCTATCTATCTATCCCTCTATCTATCTATCTATCTATCCCTCTATCTATCCCTCTATCTATCCCTCTATCTATCCCTCTATCTATCTATCTATCTATCTATCTATCCCTCTATCTATCTATCCCTCTATCTATCTATCCCTCTATCTATCTATCCCTCTATCTATCTATCCCTCTATCTATCTATCTATCTATCCCTCTATCTATCTATCCCTCTATCTATCTATCCCTCTATCTATCTATCTATCTATCCCTCTATCTATCTATCTATCCCTCTATCTATCTATCTATCCCTCTATCTATCTATCTATCTATCCCTCTATCTATCTATCCCTCTATCTATCTATCCCTCTATCTATCTATCCCTCTATCTATCTATCCCTCTATCTATCTATCCCTCTATCTATCTATCCCTCTATCTATCTATCCCTCTATCTATCTATCCCTCTATCTATCTATCCCTCTGTCCATCCCTCTGTCCATCCCTCTGTCCATCCCTCTGTCCATCCCTCTGTCCATCCCTCTATCTATCTATCTATCCCTCTATCTATCTATCCCCCTATCTATCTATCTATCTATCTATCTATCTATCCCTCTATCTATCCCTCTATCTATCTATCTATCCCTCTATCTATCCCTCTATCTATCTATCCCTCTATCTATCCCTCTATCTATCTATCCCTCTATCTATCTATCCCTCTATCTATCTATCCCTCTATCTATCCCTCTATCTATCCCTCTATCTATCTATCCATCCCTCTATCTATCTATCTATCCCTCTATCTATCTATCCCTCTATCTATCCCTCTATCTATCCCTCTATCTATCTATCCCTCTATCTATCCCTCTATCTATCCCTCTATCTATCTATCTATCTATCTATCTATCCCTCTATCTATCTATCCCTCTATCTATCTATCCCTCTATCTATCTATCCCTCTATCTATCTATCCCTCTATCTATCTATCCCTCTATCTATCTATCCATCTATCTATCTATCTATCTATCCCTCTATC
>NC_134360.1:235404081-235411581 GCF_048569485.1 Anomaloglossus baeobatrachus | reverse complement strand
ATTAGACCTCAAGGTCACAACCTCGGGGTAACTAAAAGTTTACTACTTGCAAGACTCATCCTTTGGAATTTTCTTTTGGTTAAACCTTGGGATATGTGGGAGATGGACGGTATCGGTTTCATTTATGGGTAGGATTATAGCCATATTCAATTTTAAAATGTAGAAAAAAAATGAAAATATTTGTGATTGATGTGTTGTGCAATATTATTTTGGTAAATAGCTTTCAATGTATTACTATGGGTGGCTAAAGGCTACCTGTCACCCTTCTAAACCTTTCCCACCATGCAGTATGTCATGACAGTCTACTGGGGTTTTCTGGGTGTAGCACCGGCGTCGCATCCTTCCCAGCACTGTTCCGGCCATCCACGAGTGCTGCTGCCTTCTTCCCCTCCCGAGCCCTGTATATGCCGCACAGGGTTCCCGAGTGTGCACCTAAGACACGTGTGTTCACGACGGCCATCCTTTTGTGTACTATTTCTAGGAAATGCCTCGCAGCCTATGGCTGAGGAGCACTGTGTATTTAGGGCATCCTCCCATTAGGGGAGGTGCCTGCGCAACGCCTCTAGTTAGTCAGTCTCCAGTCTGCTACCTACCATGCTCGGGTACTCGGACTCGTAACTAGAGATGAGTGACCACTACCATGCTTGGTACTCGTAATAAGCAAACTACACAAGCGGAAAGGCTCGACTCATGTATTGAGTATAATGGAAGTCAATCGCGAACTCAAGCATTTGATCACGAAGATCTTACAAAAAATGCTTGATTTTCCTATTGACTTCTATTATACTTGATAAATGAGTTGAGCCCATCTGAGTTTACGACCTGCTCGTTCTGAGTATCGAGCATGGTAGTGCTCACTCATCACTAGTAAGGAGTACCAAGCCCCCGAGCATGGTAGTGCTCACTCATCACTAGTTACAAGTACCGAGCCCCCGAGCATGGTAGTGCTCGCTCATCACTAGTTACGAGTACTGAGCTCCTGAGTATGGTAGTGCTCGCTCATCACTAGTTACGAGTACTGAGCTCCCGAGTATGGTAGTGCCCGCTCATCACTAATAGTTATTGGAATTATTAGCCACTTATAGAGGTCATCACTATTGTTCCCATAAGGTCTCACGCACATTCGTATAACATTGAGGGCTATGTAATGTTTTATTGGATAACATGCCAATTTGGCATTAGAAAAAAATTACACCATGCTCCGATTGGCAGTGTATATGGGATGTCGAGCACCCATGCAAGTCTACGGGTGTGTGCAAAACATTGAACTGCACTCTGATGTCATCTGAGTGCAGCCTGATTTAAGAGGACACTTGGCTCACACTTTGATCATCTGATCAGAGTGTCATTGACCACAATCGAGCTGATTCTCTAGCATGAGAGAACATAATCTCTTGTGACCCCGCCCTAAAGGTTTCAACCAGAGTTAGGCATTTTTGGAACTCCATTGTTTTTCATTCCTTCAACACGGTTGGGTTGAGCATGTTTCCAAAGTTGATTGCATACTCGCCCCGCCAGCCGTATGTTCAATGAGGCTTGAATTCAACTTGCAGAGGACATTATTGCCCATTGTCCGTGACATGGTAGGACCTCCCAAGAGTTGATTGGATGGGGACGTAACCTTTTCTCATTTTGCCCTTAAATTACATTATAAATATTCTGATCTCTGTCTACAGCATTGAAAACAATGAGCTTTTAACGCTTTTTTTAAAATAAATGTGTCCCGTTGAATGTTTTCTTACAGCCTCGTTAAGCACGAACAATGAATTCTCTATTTTGTAAGTCTGCTTCAATTGTTTCGTGTAGGAGCCGCCCCTAATGCATTGAAGACAAATATTGTTTGCTGAACATAGTGTCCTTGCCAGGTTGATTTCATCATATTTTATTTCCTGCTGTATGGATTTAACTAATTTGTTGACTTGAGGCGCGTAATCCCTCCCCCGTACAATGGAGTTTTGCTTTAGGGTAAACCAACATGCAGGGTTTCTTTTCTGTTTTTCTCTTCGTTGTATTGGCCTCTGTAAATCTCTGCTCATTTGGACTACCTGGAATAAGAAATACATTTATAGACATTCCTAACATGTAGGTATCTTTTCCGGAAAAAAAATTGAGAGCGTTTTTGGAAAAAAAAAAAACCAAAACCTCTTTTGGGGCAAAAATATTCCCGTGAAAATGTGTTTGGATTGTGTCCACTTTTTGGGTAAAGTCTCTTCCTGCTGCACTTTATCGGAATAAGACAAAACTAAGGACCAGGGGGCGCTCACTGCGAGTGGAAGAAAAGCGATTCCGGCAGCTAAATAGGAAAGGGTTCTTTACAGTTAGAGCAGTCAGACTGTGGAATGCCGACCACAAGAGGTAGTAATGGCAGATACTAGAACAGCTTTTATATCAGGGCTGGAGGATGTCATCAGTGCACAACATTGTTGGTTATAAATGACTTAGTGACCAAATGTAGAATTGGTGGAGGAAGGGGGAACTAGATGGACCGGGGGCTTTTTTCAACCTAAGTAACTATGTAACTAAGATGATCAGTGGCAGAGATAAATTTTTCAAAAATTAGTATTTGCTGAAGAAAGTTTGCCACAATTGGAAAGTATACCAAAACTGCCCTGACACAGCATGTATCACACTATTCTCCTTTCCTCACACACTAGTTTCTTCCCCAGCTGGCCTGTCACACTTGTATCTATGCAGTTCCTTCAGTGTTTTATTGCTTTCTCTCTATTGCTCAGTTGTGGCTGTGACGTCCTTTCACTATCCAGATTTATCAGACAATGGCCGCTGCATTCCCTGCCTTGGCTTTTATACAGGCTATAATAGTCTCTCTTGATTGGATGAGCAATACCATGTGATGTGATAGCTGTAAAGCATTATGGGAAAAACTGTGCAAATACATCTGAGGTCATGTGAAACTTCTCTGGCTAATGCAACCTTCTGCGATGTGGACAAAATGGGCTGCTATTCGTGCAAATTAAATCACCATTTTTTTCAATTTTGCTGGGTCCAGTAAATTTCCTAAAAGCTCTACACATACTTGATTTGCATTGAATCGATATGCTGATCTTTAAAGAGGACCAACCACTAGGATTTTCCTATATAAACTAAATCCAGTTCTATGCCGGTGCTATCATGCTGATTCTATACATACCTTTAGTTGTGGGGATCGGATGTATACTTTCTGAAATACAGGCAAGTAAAGTTTGTGAAATGCACTGTTATTTGATTGATAGATGCTGCAGAATATCTAATAGGAGGGTCGGGTTTTGCTAGTTATTCCTGCCCCTGTCTTGTGCCTGTCCTTCCTTCCTCTCCCTGTAATAGCAGTGACAGGGGGAGGAAGGACAGGCAGCAGACAGGGGCGGGAATAACTAGCAAAACCCGACCCTCCTATTAGATATTCCATTGCACCTGTCAGTCAAATAACCGTGTATTTTACAAACTTTACTTGCCTGTATTTCATAAACTATACATCCGATCTCACAACTAAAGGTATGTATAGAATCAGAATGATAGCGCCAGCATAGCCCTGGATTTAGGTTATATAGGAAAATCCTGTTGGTTGGACCTCTTTAAGGAATGGGCTTCCTTCCTAGAAACTTTTTGATTTATATTTCGAAGGGAACTCATACTTCAGAGAACATCAGAGCCTATTATTTAGGGCCCTTGTGAAAGTCCCTAAAAGTCTTTCTAATATACTCTGTCATGGCTTCATAATATATTTTTTTTATATCTAATTTTCCTTTTAACCATTTTATCCCAAATATTTTTGTATATTTTGTTCCAAGGCAAATTTTTTGCACAGACCCAGTCGATTGAAGTGTCGATGCTTTGTGACTCAAAGGTGCCTATTGGTCCCAAAAACTTTGCTGATTGCATTGAGTTTTTGCCACCAAGATGCCCTCTCACAAAAAAATAAGATACAAATGTTGCATCGAGAGCACAGAAAACAAATAGAGAAAATTTAGAATTTCATACAAATATATATATTTTTTTGGGGGCAGTACAAATATATTGATGCGTGGAATGGGGCCACGAAGGGTTAACCATCCTGCGTATTTGATTTCTCGCACAACCTAAGACATAGGAAGCCCAATTGTTAAGAAAACAAATAAGTGTGACAAAAATATCCTTATCCCAGTGCCAGAATCTTCACTACAGGACTGTTAACCATTTATATATTTGTTTATTTTTTTCTTTTAATTTTTTTTTTGGGAATGGCGTCTATTTATAACTGTAGAACCGGCACACCGAGCGCACGGAGCTGAATGTGCAGCTGTGTGAGGCTGCCAGACAAATCCTCAAAATGGTTGCCAAACTGTAAGATGGCTGCCAAGGTCTGTGCAGAGAGATCGAGGGGAAACGTCCGTTTCAAAATGGTGACCGACTTCTCTCCGTCTGTCTGTCAGAGTGAGAGAGATTCGGCACTTGGCACTGAATATTGCAAAAAGGGAAAAAAAAAATTGGCACGAGCATTTCCAGTGTCATCCAGAGGCTTAGAGCAGTAACTGTGCTCGATTTGCTTCAGCGTCCTTCTTGGCACACGCGACGTTCAGGAACACACCGGGAAAGACGGAGAAAGGTGAAGTTGTCGCTGCCACTGCCGGTGCCGCCACGCAAGAGAGAGGGCAACGTTGTGGAACAGCCATTGGGGCTCATCTACTGCTCCAAGTGTCGGAGCAGACAAGCCTCCGACTGTGAGCACCGAGAGAGTCCAAAATAATTGCCAAAAACAGATTGAACAAGTCCCACAAAAGTTTTGCAAGATTACATATATATAATATTATATAATATATATATAATATTATATAATAATAATTATATATATATATAATATTATTATAATATATTTTATATATATATATATAATATTGTATATATATATATAATATATATATAAATATATATATATATAAATATATATATATATATATATATATATATATATATATATATATATATATATATATATATATATATATATATATATTTATATATATATATTTATTTATATATATATATATATTTATTTATATAGATAATATATATATATTTATATATATTTATATATATATATATTTATTTATATATATATTTATATATATTTATATATAATATTTATATATATATATATATATATATATATATATATATATATATATTATATAACATTAACATGTCACTGCTTGAAAATGGCAGAGAAATATTTGTATTACAAGTCTAGGGAAATCTGAAAATTTTGTCATCGGTCCAAGAATTCTGGATCTTGGCTTGTGCTCAAAAGCAGATTTCTGGTGTACAATCAGCATTTGTATATTTTTTATTTTAAAGGAAAATTATTATTTTTTTGTTCTAAAATATATTAAAATTGGAATTGCAATATTTTTGGTTGGGGAGCAATAGAATGCAGCTGGGCCATAGTATTGAAGGTTGAAAGATTATTTCATAACCGTTTGATAACTTGTTGCATTTGTCTTCCAATGTGCAAATACTGACACAGAGCAAACCTATAACACAGGTATAGAATATAATAAAATAATAATATATTTATTCACTTATATTGTGCTATTAATTCCACAGCGCTTTACATACATCAGTAACACTGTCCCCATTGGGGCTCACAATCTAAAGTCCCTATCACTATCAGTCTTTGGAGTGTGGGAGGAAACCGGAGAACACGGAGGAAACCCACGAGAACACGAGGAGAACATACAAACTCCTTGCAGATGTTCTTGGTGGGATTTGAACCCAGGACCCCAACACTGAAAGACTGCAGTGCCGCCCAGTGAGTCTGCGTGCCGCCCAGTGAGCCAGCGTCCCGCCCAGTGAGCCAGCGTCCCGCCCAGTGAGCCAGCGTGCCGCCCAGTGAGCCAGCGTGCCGCCCAGTGAGCCAGCATGCCGCCCAGTGAGCCAGCGTGCCGCCCAGTGAGCCACCGTCCCGCCCAGTGAGCCAGTGTGCCGCCCAGTGAGCCGCCCAGTGAGCCAGCGTGCCGCCCAGTGAGCCAGCGTGCCGCCCAGTGAGCCAGCGTGCCGCCCAGTGAGCCAGCGTGCCGCGCCCAGTGAGCCAGCGTGCCGCGCCCATTGAGCCTGCGTGCCGCCCAGTGAGCCTGCGTCCCCGCCCAGTGAGCCTGCCTGCCGCCCAGTGAGCCTGCGTCCCGCCCAGTGAGCCTGCGTCCCGCCCAGTGAGCCTGCGTCCCCGCCCAGTGAGCCAGCGTGCCGCCCAGTGAGCCAGCGTGCCGCCCAGTGAGCCTGGGTGCCGCCCAGTGAGCCAGCGTGCCACCGAAATCTTCACATATATCTTTGTAATATTCAGAATTTAAGCGTTTGGCTATACGCACACGATTTATTTTAAACTCACGCAAATTATTTTTTTCAAGTAAAAGACGCTTCAGAATTCCTGGAGTTTTTTCTTTTCCTCAAGCTTCTTTTGTATATTTTTATTTTGTTGGTCGTCTCATGAGCATTTGACCTACAGTTTTGGCTCCAGAATGTTTCTGTTTGTTGGATTTTTGCATGTTGTTTTTTTTTTCCTTAATTTTTTTTTTGTTTTATTGTTGCTTTTTCACTCCATTGAAGAATGCGTAAAGAAACCATTAGCGTTTTTTTTTAACAAAACCGGTTTGAAAAACGCTCCAGAAATGCACCTGGGTGTCTTTTGGGCTTTCCAATTCTTGCAAAATATAGAGCGTGTTCTTATTGGAATACACCAGAAGAACGGACATTTCTCTTCTTTTAACCACTTGGTGTTTTTAGAAATCTGAACATGTGCACAGCGAGTCGTTGTAAGGCTATGTGCACACACTGCAGTTTTGTGTCTTCAGGAAAAAATGCACCCTCTGGCAGAAAAATGCATCAAGAAGTGCATGGGGTTTTTTCCGTGTTTTCAGTGCGTTTTGCCGCGTTTTTGCCCATGTGTTTTTTTTACTATATTCAATGGAAAAATGCAAAAAAAAGTGACACGCTGCTTCTTTTTTCTGCACTCAAAACTGCAAGCAAAAAAGAAGCAATGTGTGCACAGCCTTTCTGAATTCTCATAGACTTTGCTGGAGATGGAAATGCATGCACCAAAAACGTATCAAAAACTGCACTGTGCGCACAGGGCCTTACATAGAATTCCTTTTCTTTTTCTTTTTTGAATGTTTGTTTAGGTTCTTCAAGTGGTGGAATCCACCTGAAAAAGTTGTCGTGTGCACAGAGCTAAAGTGTATAAAATATTAGACATTACCTTATGTAGAAATGTTTTTATTATTGTTCATTTTGGATATATTTTTTTGGACTGGTCCCACAGCTCATCGGATATTATTTTCTTGCTTTGATAGTCAGCGATCAGCTCAGGAACAAGGGCTCGCTTTCCGTACACTGCCTCCACAGGTGATGAGAAGCATTGCACAATTCTTACTGAGATCAGTAGACAGTGTGTGCAATGCATGGACGTGTCGGGTCCTCCAGAGACAGAAGCCCTCCACTGGGGCAAATAGATGGGGGTCCTGAATGGGAATCTCC